>NC_142110.1:29218126-29380210 GCF_056152115.1 Neolamprologus brichardi
TAACTCGAGGATGAAGTGATGTAGGTCTTTCAAATTGATACCATAGGTGTGTAGGTGTGACTATTAAAAATCTCAGATCTCAGAGTTTGAATGTAAGAGAGCTTGTCCTCAAGGTTGAAGGTCAGAGGTCAAGTTTTTTTAAACCTGTAAATGCAATAATTTGAGAATAAGGCTATATATGATTTTTTTTTAATTGATACCATAAGTGCATCTCCTAGGAGGCTGAGGTGTACCACTGGCCGCCACCAATATTTTTATTCAGTCACTTACGCATCACACTTACGCGTCTCGTCTCAACACATATAACACCTCTCAGGTGAGTCTTACACTTTCTAAACAAAACCAGCTTGTTAAGGAATATCAACTTCTATAGAGAATTGTTAGAAGTTATTAAACGCAACAGCAAACACCTTTTAAAGGGAGCAAAACTGATGATGACCTCTGACCAAACAATCACAACCAGACTTCATGAGGGCGGCCTGAGGCTGAACATCCAATATACTCACACTCCAGCACCGTGGAGCCTGGTGGGCATTTGCCACATAATTCCAGAATTTTACAGATGAGAACAGGTTCACACGTAACAGACGTGGAAGGGTCTGGAGAAACATTATACTGCATGTTCAGTGCTATGATTTTAGCACTAACTCACATAAAACACTAGTAAGTAAGTAAGTAAAATGTATTTATATAGCACTTTTTAAAACAGGAAGTTATTTCAAAGTGCTTCACATGGGAATAATAGCATATCCAATAAAACAGTTTACTACACATCAATATTACCTAAATGCCTGTCTAAACAGATGTGCTTTGAGCTGTTTTTAAAAAGTAGCTACATCAAAAAAAACATCAAAGTGATTACAGATATGTTTATTCCAACTAAGGAAAATGAACCAAAGCAGCCTTTTAAACAACCATATGTCTTCGGAAGAATGGTTTGCTGAATTTGCACCTAAAGGCACCAGGAATAGCGATAAAACCTGTTACCTGATGCCTGTCATGGTAGGGTGTATGTTAACCAGATGTGGGCCAGGTCTGGCAGTGATGGTGCTATTTATGTTCCTATTTTCCTGTCTTAGTTAGAAGACCCATATGCCATGTTGCAATACTATAGTGCTATGGTAGCCAACGTTTCAAATGCAGGTTTGACAGGTTTGTGAGTGTACATTTTATCCAAAACCTAGTGAGGGTTTACTCATGCTTATCACTGGGTGGCTGTAGCTCAGGAGGTAGAGCAGGACACCTATTGAATAGAAGGTTAGTGATTCGATCCCTGGCTAATCCAGTCTGCATGTCAAAAGTGTGAACGTGTATGAATGTAGTCAGGAAGCACTCAGTTTAGAGCAGGGGTAGGCAACCTTTTTGATGACGAGTGCCATCGAAAATTTCCTCAGAAGTCAATGTGCCTTATAATTGCATTAGCAATAAATTTAATAACGCTCTATATTAACAGTTGCTGCGCTGAGCTAAGAGCTCCTGAGGCATTTGAAGTGTCGAAATGTGGAAATTTCAACATCGCTTGAAAAAACTGACAGCTAGCAACGTCCCTCTAACCAGTAGGCTAAGTGTTTTTTAGCCAATTACAAGTTGAATCTGGTAGTTGGGGTTGTTAGCTAAGATACTGTCATTAAGAAGCGACACAACTAATGCGTCTATGCAAGCTGATTTGCGATGTGCACCGCTGGCGCAGCCATTTATTTTTTAATGCACCCTCTCAGATTAATTCACTGCGTGTCGTGCCCAGGGCTGGACTGGGACAAAAAATCAGCCCAGGCATTTTGACTAGAGACCGGCCCACCAGGTATTAAAGCCATAAAGCCTTTGAATGAAAACAAACGCTGTTGTGACAGTGATGGACACTGTCTTGTTGGTATATATGTATGATTTCTATACATTGTACATCAGATAAAAACTTTGGTTGTAATCTTCAGATAATTATTTATTAAAAGCTAGACATTTTAAATGAGAATAAGAAAGAAAAGTATTTCTTTGTGCCCCCTTTCCCTGTTAATGCCCTACCTGGCCGCCTGGCAAAACTTTGCTAGACCCGCCCCTGCACAGTTACCAGCTGTCAGCTACTTAGAAAAGGATCCTGGTGTTATTTGTCTCTCAGAAACAGTTCATAACTTCCCTTCAACTCATTCATGTCACCTCAAAGGTAAACCTGTTTCTCCATCACCTGTTCAGCTCTGATGATTCAGTAAGGACATCTCCTGGTTTCATCTTCATGTTTCCCTCTCACTGCATATCCAAACTGATATCATGACCAGCAGCTTTACAGCTGTGGCTCCAGCAAACATCAGCTGATACTTGAAATTAATATTAAATAAATTCTAACCACAGCTGATCAAGCTTAAACGCGCTGCTGTTGTTTAAGGCAACATCCGCTGGTTTCCTCTTTCTGGTGCAAAGTGGGCGATAAACAAACAAGAGAGAAAAGCCGATCAGCTGATTATTGATCAGTTTCAAGATTGAATGAGAGAAGAAGAGGCAGCTGACAGCGTAAAGACACAGAATAACTCCAGCTTTGTGTCATTCTAGCTGAAGTTCGGGACATGCTGTGCTCCTTTTCACCTTAATACAAAACGTGTAATATTTTCTCTGAATGCGGGAGGATTCAGTTTTTACGGGACGGTTGACAACTCTACTAACTAACCTTATGAATAAAATAAAGTTCACTATCAGTAACATAGCACCCACCCAGCTGTAGAAACTCTGTCGTGCTAGCTAGTATGCAGTACGAGTTATTGTAACTGACGGTAAAAAGTCAGTACAACGAAAATAAACTCCACCTAAACTTGGTTTATATCTGACCCAGATAGACTGCAGGTCATAACTTCTTACCTGAAGTTCAGTTCACCTGACACTCGGACCGGCGGCCGCCTCGGGTCTCTCCTCCTCCTGCGTCCCCTTTCCCTCATCCACCTGCTGGCCTCTGTGGAAGCTCCGCCATAGCCACCACCAAACAACTGAGTTATTTTTACACATCTGCCAGCATCTGGCCAATCCACCACCTTTCATTGTTTATACTGTTATAAAAATAAATGTAAAAAAAATCATCGGCCCATAAAAACGGGCAAATGCCCGGTGGGCCGATGGCCAGTCCAGCTATGGTCGTTCTATCAGTTAACCCTTCGCATGCCAACTGTGGCACTCGTGCCCAGGGTTGCTGACCCCTGGTTTAGAGACAGTGGGTGAATGCGGTATGTTGTAGAGCACTTTGAGTAATCCGGGAGAGTAGAAAAGTGCTATATAAGAATCAGTCCATTCACTGTCTGAACAGAGTTTCGTCATATTTCTTTTGCACTATCATGTTCCAGCACATTTTTATTACATGGTTTGATTAAGGTACACTTTAGGCTGACATCTGGGGCCAGAGCTAAAACTGTTCTGGGACAGCAGTGTGTCTGAAACTGGCCCGTGGTTGCACACAACTTACACATGGCCCACATACCGCAAAGAATAACAGCCCTTTGGTGGCCCAGATCAGGTTTGCCAGGTAATCCACACGTGGCCCAGCACAGGACCACCAGTGTGTCTGCAACTGGCCTTGTGCTGACCCATGTGACTGCTGACCCATGCTGACTCTGGTAAACCAGATCTGGGCCACCAAAGGGCCGTCATTCTTTGTGGTATGTGGGCCATGTGTAAGCACATTGTGTGGGCCAGATCTGGGCCATACCAATTTTGCTATGTGGGTTATATATCATGTTTAGCCTGAGTAGCGAAAGACCGCGGGGGGTTTGAAAACGTTGTGCCAGGAGTCCACTCTTCTCGCCTTAAGAGCACTTTTGCAAATATGTGATGTCTTGATAAACCGAGGAGATATTTGAAGTTTACACAGCTACATTCTTGCATGAAAATATGTCAAAAGTTTATTTTGCGACCCAGAAAGAGTAATAAGAGTAATATTAAAACTAAGTAGCTGCAGTAGTAGTAGCCATTGTTGGAAACTGGAATTGGCTGGGCCAATCTGAGACATGGTTTTTCAATTTTGCTGTCCGGGTGGAAAATCGGGAGAATGGTGACTCCGGGAGATTTTCGGGAGGGGCACTGAAATTCGGGATTCTCACGGAAAAATTGGGAGGGTTGGCATGTATGGGAGTGGATTAACCTTAAATTGCTTTCTAATGTTTCATGTTGTCTTCCTTGTTTGTACCTTTTTTTCTGATTTTTAAGTTGTAATGTAATGAAGAAATATTATTATTTTAAGTCAAGTTAAGAAGATCCAAGCTTACAATTTACAGTTATCTAAAGAGCTTACACAGATCTGCCATGTATAAATAAATAAACCATAGCCAATCTGTTATTTTCATTTTCATACTTAGTTTTTGAGCTGTTTTTTTCCCCATTTTCAGACTATCCCACAGCCACTAGGGGGCCCTCAAGCTGCAAATTCAGCCTCAGTGTAAGCGTAAAATTTAACTTGTCTTAATCTGTATCCAGATAAACTGCCAAATGTGTTTAATGAAGCAGCTCTGGGAGGCCAATTCTTGACTGATTATGTCCCACTGTGTGTTTTTCTGTTCAGATTTGCTTTTACTGCACTGTCGGTGTGTTTTAGGGTCGCTGTCACACTGAAACATGAAGCGTCTGCCAATCAGATTCTTTCCAGATGGTTTAACATGGTGAATCAAAATCTTTACCAAAGATCTCCCACCACGGGCTCAAACGCAGACACAAACCACGACTGACCCGCTACTGTGTTTTACAGAGGGCTAGACACTCACTGTTGGACTTCTCTTGTACATGCGGACAATAATTCGAACCAAAAATTTCAAATTTAGACCTGTTTTCACTGATTTTTAGTTCAGTTCTTGTCTATCTGTATTTGTGGCCCCTCCAACCAGAGAGGCGGGCACAGGAAGAGATAAGCAGAGAGAAGGAACGAGTCGTTTAAGAAAATGCGACAACTTTTTGTTTTCACCCCGATTTTGTCATTTTTAATTTTGAAGGTTTGAAACTATTTTTAAAGATATTTAAATTACAATTACCACCTTAAAAATGAACCCATGTGACCAGACTGAAGCCTTCAAACACAAAGCATCACTGAGTCCTTAAACAGGAAACTCGGAACTTTATTGTAAAAAAAATTTTCAGAAGTATAAAACAACTTTTTTTATTTATTTATATTAACACAAATTTATCCAGCAGTAAAAGCATTTTAACAAATCGTTTCTGTTTTTTTCTTTCACCCGAGAGAATCTCTACATTAAAAAAAGCTTTCCCAGAATTCCCAGCAACTTCTCTTTTCACAGCGACAACAAACTAAATCATAAAAAAATATCAATATGTGCATTTAGAAGCAGAGGAATGAGACAAAATTACACACACTTTCACTCTCACAGGTAAAACAGCAGTAACAGACCATCACCATAGAAACACTCTCGCACATGCTCATTGGACACCGAACGGACAAACCAACTGATCACAGTTTCAGTGTTTCTTCATTTGAATAAATAATGTGACCTTTGATTGGACTAAAACTAGAAAACATCATGGCTTTTATTTTGAAAGAATCCTTTCTTCCTATTTATCGTTTCCTGTTTTGTTTAGTCCCTGAAAGATTTTCTTTCCGAATCTGACAATCATCTGAGATAAAAAAAAAAAATTCTCTGTTAAATCTTCTAATTTTCCGCTTCTTTTCACCTTAAATTAGACTTTTTTCAGTCCCTGTTTGTCTGCTCTCTGATTGTGAGAACCATGAGTACCAATCTCTGCTCAGTGGCTGCAGCAGCGTCATCATTTTCAGTCCATTTGTACGCGGAAAGCGCTGATTTCCATTGGCCGCAGCTGTGCGATGCGCGGCGGATGCCGCTGTTGCGCGGTCTCTGGCTCGTCGTCAGCTCGCAGCAGCGTGAGACCCGACCGACGGACTGATTGGAACTGAAGCGGAGAGAAAAGGTCGTCCAGGTTCACCTGGAAACACAACAAGAAGAAAATCAAGTCATACAATCTTGTCATTTTAAATCTTAAATAAATGGCGAGTGTGTCATCACCTCTTCATGCTCGCTCCACGTGCACTGAGGTGTCGGCTCGGGGGCGGTGCTACAGTCAAACCCCTTCCTGTGGAGGAACAGGGCGGTTTCCTGTGATGGTGTATCTGCTTCCTGTTTACACAAACACAAAAAAATGACCTCGTTTCTGACAGGTGATCAATTTGTGCTGATCAAGAACCTTGACAGGAAGCTTGAGCGACAGGTGTTTCCTTACTGTTACCGCAGTGACATCACACAGGTTATTATCTCATCATTCATTTTATACCTGTACTCCAGGTGCATCTCTCACCTGCGTGTCCTCCAGCGTCCTCAGGTTCAGCAGGTGGATGTCACACGGCAGCGACGAGTGGAGCGGCTGGAAAGGGCGGAGCTTTGGCAGCTGGCTGTTGCTGGGGGCGACCATGATCATGGGCGGGTGGCAGAGGGAGAGGGAGGCCAGGTGGGCAAGCAGCGACAGGTGATCAACTGAGGCTCCTCCCACTTCCTGTCAGAACAAAAACACAATAAAACCAGAGTAAGAAAAAGTATTTGTTGTTATTGTCGAAGCTCCGACGGCGGTTTGTTTCTGTGTCATATCGAGAACTTTACTCCGAGTATTATCTGCTCAAAGTAATCGGGTCACCTTTGATTTAAAAACAAAAGCGAAAAAGTGATGAGCGTTGATCTCACAAAACACCGTGCCGTGAGACTAGGCCCCACCCACAAATCTAGCTATTATTTCTGCCACCTATTATTTCTGTCCCTTACCTTAGCCCCGCCCCCACGGTCCTCTAGCAGCAAGTGGTACAGACTCGCTGTCAGCTTGTTGTCGGTGACACCCTGCCCAAGGCCACGGTTATCGTCCTGCTGCAGGCGCCGGTCCAACACCAGCTCCAGTTCACCTGCACAGGTAAGGAGTCACACAGGTCAAAGGTCAACACACCGTCTGCAGTGATTCTGTAAACAGCAACGTTACTGATCTGATAATTTTGCTACTATTAAAACAGAATAGAAATGTGATGTAAACTGTGGGCTCACCTGGTTTGAGTGACGCGACACCCTGACTCTGAGCCGACAGCAGTGACAGGCGACTTGTCGAGTCCTGCAGGAACACCGCTGATGTCATCGGGTAAAAGTTAGCCTGCAGGGGGAGCTTCGCCAGCGTTCGACGCTGCTGCATCTATACCGATAACAGATCAATACTCAGTAAGGAATCACAGTGATGAAGGGACTGCATTTCAAACTAAAAGCAGCAGAATTGTGTAAAAACCTGGAAACCGTTGAGGTCAGAGTAGAAGCGGTTGCCACTGGCAATGTCACTAACAATCTTCATGACGAGCTCACGATTGACCTGAGACCGAATGTCCACCAAGTTTGAAATCTCCAGGGATTTCCCAGCATGCCCTGGGACAGGCAGGCAGAGCAGATGCTTAAGAATTATTCAAAGCAAATTCAGATTTAGAATCATTTATAATTTATTTTATAAATTTATGAATGAAGTCATTACCATCCAGGTGGAAGAGTCGCACTGTGTGTGTAAAGTGTGGGAAATGGGAAGTGATGTCAGAGAAGATGGGACCTCTGGAGACGCGGACCAATGGAGGTTCAGAGGATGTGTAGAGCTGCAGGAGACATTAACAACAAGTCAGAGGACAGAGCGAGAGAGAGAGCGAGAGGTTCAGGTGTGTTCATGCTTGTCTTACCTGAGCCCCCTCATCCGCGGGCAGGAACAGGTAGGCCCCGCTCTTGTCCCGGGATCCGGTTCTGGTTCCGTACCACAGGAACTGAACCTGGATCTTACGGACTAGACCGGACTGCAGGCGGAGCTTCTGGATTTCAAAATAAAAGCTGGTAAACAAGATGATTTTCTTCTTTGCTGGTTTTGAAGGTGTAATCGTACAGAGACTGAAGCAATCCTGACTCAGATTTTTACAATTTATAATCATGTTTTTGAATTTTCATTATTTTTAATCCCTTTTACTGAATGTATCAGTTCTTACAGTTTGTTACTAAGAATACGGAAGTCTGCCAACAACATTCACACAACAGACTTTTAGTTTGAAAATCCTGACCTCCAGCAAGCCCGTTTCAGGTGAGCTCCATATCTGGACGTGTTTGTTGCTAAGCGACACGGGTGCGTCTGCCTCAGATCCTTGAAGGCTGGACACCTGGAAGTGCTCGGTGTGGATATCTGGCGGGTTGCCACGACGATAAACTGTGTAGCGTGTCCGAGGGGTGGAGCCAGAGGATGCTTTGGTCACATGGTACACGACAAGTGACAGAGGAGGAAGTTCAGCCACGAAGGAGAGCTAGAGTGAGAGAAGAGGAACTTAAAGCAAACCGCAGTGATCAATAACCTGATCAGTGAGCTGGTTCTCACCTGGAAAGTGTCTGTGGATGGCCGGCTAGGCTCCGCCCACACCGCAGAGATCTGAGTGGACATTTGTCGGCCCGTTTCAGCGTCAATAACCCGTGCGTCCGGAGAGTCAACGACGACGCTGATGACAGAGGTACGGAGCTGCTCGGTGGGGTTAAAGATGATCAATGACCTGAAGCAGAATCCAATAATCAATAGAAGTGATTGCTCTGTGATTGAAGTCAGCCGCTAACAGGAGTTACTGACATTTACACTCCCAGAGGCACGCCATTTTTTTCTCACTAATTTTATTACTTTTTAAAGACACTTTTTCTACTTTATTGTTTTGTGTTTTGACATAAAGACGATCGTCTAAAATCTGAACTGTAAATACAAAATTGAGATTATATCTGCTCTTTCCCCCCTTTGTTCAATTTACACATTCACAATATCAAAAGTATTAATAAAGCTCAGTTTAAACAGCAGTAGTAAAATAATAAAATAACCGGATTATTTCATTATTAAATTCACACCTTAACTTTTTTTTTAAAAAAGGGGAAAAAAAGGCCTCTTCAGTTCCACCCACTTACCTGGGCTCATAACTGAGTGAGAGCGTGGTCTTCTGAGGCAGAGCGTCCTGCGCCGAGATCACTTCGTCCTGGAGGAAAGTCACAACATTAAAACAGTTTATCGTTTCTAACATTAAAACTGTCTAAACTCATCTTTTAACTTCCTCTTTGAAAGTCAGTGAAGCCTCTTTAAGGAGTAAAGAAATGGAGGATGACCTGAGGATCTGCACCAAGGCTCAGTATGACATAAAGAAGGATTATTATGAACTAAGCTGCTCCACCAAGAATAAAAACATGGACCTGGATATAAATCACGTTAAAGGATGAAAGCATTAAAAAGGTTCTTCATAAATATATGAAGTCCAGAGGAAAGTTAAAAGTCACCATTTGTAAGAAGGGCTTTGATTGGTCGTGGTGATATTGGCTCTTGTCCAATAGGAGCAGCCAATGAGCGGAGCTCTGCAACACCTGGTGTAGATTCAGGATCGACTGGAATAACCTGGAAAACAAACAAACATTAGCTAAAATTTTCTGTTTCTTTATGTTTTTTCCTTTAATTTTAAATTCAGGAAACAGTTCAATATTTAAAGTCTTCAAACACAAGACAACTGAGAGTCTACACGGCAAAAACATGCCAGCAACACGCTTATTTAACAGGAGTGATGGACTATTAGTGTTAGATGCTAAACCTAGATGAATGGGTGTCATGGGAGGCTAATGCTAAATGCTAACTGCACACACTAGATGTGGTGGTACCTGTTACCGTTGCCAGTGGCGACGCCGTCCTTCAACAGAAAGCATGGAGGAAACAAATGAGACAAAAAACAGGCTAATGCTAAAAATAATACACAGATACAGGTGATGCTAACACTGATGTGCTGTGAAAAGGCATTTTTTCCCCATACCTGATATTTCTTTGCAGTTTTGTTACAATTACATGTTTAACAAATTTTGATATTAGGCAATTTGTTTAAATAGAAAATGAATCTGTTTAAATTATAACTTTATTTATTAAGAAAAAATGTTATCCTGTGTGAAAAAGTAATTATCCCTCTTGTTTAATTATGAAGTAACTGTGATTGAGCACATTTTTTTGGAAAGTTAAGCTCAGTTTCACTGCCACTCCCAGACCTGATTCCTGGTAGACCTGCTGAATCAGAACTCACTTAAACAGAAATTGTTTTACAAACTGAAGCAGGCTAAAGGATCTCACGGGAGAATTCTAGAGGAAAACCACTGCTACCAAAAAGGCTTGTCTCACATATGCCAGAAAACATATGGATGATCCCGAGATTGCTGGGAAAATACTCTGTGGGGGGAAAAAAAGCTGCACCTTGATTCCGTTCCATTACATCTGGCATCAAACTAACAGCACTTCATAAGATCATCAGAGCAACAGATGGGGGTGGTAGTGTGACGGTCTGGGCTGCTTTGGTCCTTTGGGACCTGTACGAGTTGCTGTAATTAATAAAACCACACATTTGTGGGTTATGCAGCAAGACAATGATCCAAAACACACTAGCAACTCACCCCTCTAATTCAAAACAAAATCTAATTTTTAAGGTGACCATTCATGTTAGGAAACCCTCCAGTGTAGCTGAATTATTACAATTCTGCAGAGAGGAATGGGCCAACACTATCACTTCTTATGATAAAAGGGAAAAACAAGACTTTATCTCAAATGCTACATTCCAGTTCTTGTGAAATTGTTATTTCACAATTTGTTTTTTAACAAAAAGGGACATTTTTGTTAAGTTTTTTTAAACACAGGAACAGATCAGCGGTTTTTGCTTAATAAATGAAATCGTTTAGATATCCTTATTTAAAACACCGTATTTTGCATTTTCTCAGGTCATTTTTGTCAGTTTAAAAAAGTTATAAAAGCAATTCACTAAAGAAAGTGCTGTACATATTTTCTTCTATTGTTCCACCCTCCTTGCTAATGTGTCTACTGCAAACTTCTACGTTTACCTGGCTGTTCTTTCACACGGCAGAGATTAATGCTCTGTTTGTGTTTGATTGACCTTTTATTAAGTTAAATGTATTGCTTTTATTTCCCGATTATCTTAACATGCTACTTTGCTAATCATGAAGTAACTACCTGGTCCCATAGTCAACCACCACATGTTCCCGTTCGGTGCCAGCGACAGCGTCATGGTGTTGGAAGAGCGCCAGGTTCCGCCTCCCCGTTGTCAGCCACTGGAAGTACTCACGTGCTGGAAAATTTTCAGCCAGACGACCATCGCTATGGGAACGACGCATCTCAGCCAGTGTCAGGCTGAAGAGGATTTCTGTTGCTCTGACACAGAAAGAAGACTCAGACAGTCACGATAAAAATAAAGACAACATCATGATGTGTATCGTGTAACCACACAGAGCGGCGGTACCTCAGCGTGGCCTCCAGCTTCCTGTCGAGGCGTTTGTAAAATGGCCGGGATGTGAAGTACCCGGTCCAGTAGTGATCGTCTCGGTCGGCATACGAGAAGAAGTCTCCTCGGAGCTTCGGCAGAGTCGTTCTCGTGGTGCTCAGACGCCGATGAAGAGCCTGGAAGTAATCAGAAAGCGTCCCGAAACGAGCCTGAAAATAAGAGAAGAAGAAAGCTGTCAATCAGCGAAGAGCTGATGTTACTGACTTGACTGTTTGCACTGATAACAACCTCATTTGCTTTCCTTTGTCATTTTTGTATTGTATGTCCAGATGTTGTTTCAGAATATTTTAGATATCATGAATCATATTTGTGTTTGCCATTTTTCACATGAGACATAAACACACTGATAGTTTTTAATCACATAAATTTTTGAAACAACAATGGCCAGAGTTGTGATTCATTATAATAATAATTTAAAAAACTCTTTTGCATGGGTATTTACTGGATATTAGTGTGACATTCAACAAATGGAAAATAAAATAAAATATTCTAGAAAAGTGATCGAGACCCTGTGGAACTGCGTCAAGTTTGTCTGAATCATTTTTGCAAAGAGAAACCTATTTGTCAGGCAGTAATGATAAATATTAGCAGGCAAAAATCACACGTGGAGTTCCACATGGCTGCATACTCGGTCCCACCTGGGAACCAGGTGTCCTGGGAGCTCACCTTGATGTGGAGCTCTGGGTGCTGGTTGAAGTAATCAAAGAGTTTCTGGTAGTTGTTGAACTGAACGTCCCACTCGCTTGACTCCACGTATCGAAAGTCATCGCCAAGAGGAACAAGAAGGACAGATGAGCGAAAGAGTCGCGACTTCTGACGGTATTGATCCAGCAGGAGGAGCGCTCTGAGAGGACGACAGGTGGATCAATAAAAGCTCTGATCAATCAGAGTGATTATTAAACCACAAAACTAGCAGAGATACAGCAAAGTAACCGAAGAAGAAGAGAAGCTGCTATGTTAAATTAATGAAGTTTGTTAGAAAACTATTTGTATTATCACTGTCATTCTAGGAAATGACAATGATAATGATACAATAACCTTTACTCTACTTAGAATACCTGAAATTCAAAGTAACGGTTAAAAAAAAAGAAAATGTCAAGGAAAAATTAAAAGAAGAAAAGGAAAATAAAACTAAAAAAGATTAATAAAGCAATCAAAATTTAAAATGTCAAGAAAAAAAGTTTAAAGGAAGAAAAATAAAAAACTTAAAAAGGTGGAAATTATGTTAAAACATAAAACATCCATGAAACAGTTTTGAATAAAAAATTTCAATTTATTTTCAATAAAATTGCTTAATGTAAAAAAAAAGTTTAAAACAATTTTAAAAGTTGCCTAAATTTGAATGGTAAATAAATAAATGAATCACGAAAATTCCTTAAAAATGAAAGTAAAATAAAATAAAATAACCTCATCTATTCATAACTTTTAAAAAGAAGAAAGCTCCAAAATTCAATAATACACCTAATGATAACAATAATAATAATAATAATAATAATATTGTTATTCTCTTTGGCCCCGCTTCCTGCTCACCTCTCCTGGACATTCTGGTCTGTGATTGGCTTTGGTGGGATCTTCCATGGACAGAAGGTCCGTCTCCCAGGCAACCGCTGGAAGTCAAACTGACAGCAGACCGCTGGGTTTGGACCGCACGTGTGCGGCACATCATAGCTGTAGAAGGGCATCATGTGACATGTGATGTCACTACGGGAGGAGGAGTCTGATGGACAGGAAGTGGGCAGAGTTAAACACTTCTAACTGCCCCTTTCCCTTTTTGTATTTCATTGGTTATTAATAAAGTTTTTTGACTATATTTTCTTCAGTAACACCATTAAATTAAAAAATTTAATAAAAATCTGAATTTAATCCACATTTTAAATGACTTACAATATTTAATCATTTAAATTCTTATTTCAAATATTTGTTTTATATTTTGTCAAAATTCCAAATGTTTTTTGTCTTTTGTATTGTTCATGATTAATTTTTCCATCACTGAAAAAACATTATTTACCCCAGCTTTGTCGCCATAGAAACTCGAGGGTCTGTTGCTGGGCAAAGTGCTTCTTGATAGAGTAGTGAACTCTCTGGATGAGCATGTTGTGAAGCCCCGCCCCCTTCAGCAGGTATGCCATAGAGGGGGAGTGGCCGAATGGGTCGATGGCCCAGCCGCTCCTCGGCTTCACACCTGCACAGAGAAAACGCCAGGGTTAACCACGCGAACAGGAAACACATCATCACAACAACGTGCCAACCAGGGGAGTCATGTGACCCAGGTGTTTCTGCAGCCACTGGTGTCCCTCCATCAGCTGATCCAGCATAGCGAAGTAATGAGAGTTTGCCTCGTCGGGCATCACCCAGCCACCCGTTACCAGCTCCAACTGCCCCGCCTCCACCAGGCTGGCCAATCACACGAAAGGAAACAGAAAACAGGGGAAAAAATGGCTTCAAATGATGAAAATATATATTTTTTTAATTACAAAAATTAACAGAAATTATTTAGTTACATTTATTTAAGCAGGTTAAAACTTACAAGTTTTTTTTAAAGGAAATATGACATAAGAGAAAAAGTGAAATTAAACTGAAAGGAAAATTCAGAATAAGCAAGAAACAGCTTACAATTTTAGTTATAGTTTAAAAAAATAAAGTCTGCTTCTGTTTGTTTCCTCCCAGCTGTTACAATAAAGTTTAACATTCAGACAGCCACAATTTTCTGGGGTTAGCGTCCATCTAAGGATGACATCTTGTACGACGGTCTGACTGAAGGATTTCAACAACACTGAAAGGCACTGATATCACTCTGATTGTAAAAGAGGATGAAAACTACACCGCAGCCATGTCTGCAGGGTCAGTGAAGTCATGTTAGCTGACATTATGCTACTTGATGGTTAGCTACAGAGCTCTGGTTAGACTAACATTAACACATTAGCATTAATGAAGATAGAGGATGAGGGTTAAACTGTTTTAACAGCCGCCATCACAAGACAGGAAGTAGTCGCTGAAAACAGACCCAAAGTTCAAAAAAGGTCTGAGAGGATTCCCCCACAGCACGAGGTTGTTATTAATCTGCTGCTGAGCGCTTTATGTTTATATTAGAAAGTCCTGATCCTGAGCTTCATGTCCACTGAAATCTTCTAAATCCTTCAAATATTTGGGAAGCTGTGATGGGCTGTGATTTTAAAAACTGAGCATACAGACGAGCTGCACATGAACAGTGCTAATAAAAAGCCAGAGAGGACGAGAATGATGACTGGTGGGTTTTTGGATGGAGGCATCCAGCATGTTATAAAGAGATGAGACTCAAAGCAGACGCTCAGACTAGAGAGAGGAGAAATGGCATCAGATACAGACTCAATGAACCAAAACTGTCTGCGGCTCGACTCCTGAGCTCTGCACATCCTTGCCTGTGTTTATCACTTTATCACATTTTATTTTTGTGCTTCCTCCTGTTTTCCAGATGTTTCTGGTATTTAAACAACATTGGTTAATTGTTTAATTTTCAGAAACAGAAATGAACAATAATTACTTTCATTTTTTCTGGACATGTTCAAAAGTGACTGGAAAAAAAACCAACCAACCAAACAAAAAAACCCCAAACAAACATGAAAATGAAAGGAAGCTTGAGGAGAAGTTACCGTTTGACTGCTGCTCTCTTCTGGTCGTCGATGTCGTTCCACCACTTGGAGAAATAACTGATTTCAGCCCAGATTAACTTCCTCCTGAGGAGCAGAAAACATGACATGATCAATAATCTGTCAGGAACTCGATCAATAAACAGCATCACGAAGCACAAACTGATAAAGAAATCAAACTTCTGATGAACTTAAAAATATGAACATCATTTCTTCCTATTCAGAGTCAAACCAACATCAGTCTGTGCTGCTGTGTCTTTGTTTCACGTCATGATTTTTGTTTTTGTGTTTTATTGTTGTTGTTTTATTGTCACTCTGATCTGTATTTTATTCCTGATCTCATTGGATGATGGCAAAACTCATACTTCACATCATACTTTTTTATAAAACTCTGAAAGCTCCAAACATTTTTAACAGGTGTCTAAAATGATCTCATTTCTGTGTCATGGTGGGAAAACCAAAGAAAAATATAAATAAATACATTTACACCATCAGAGAACAGAATGTTGGGTGGGGTCGTTTTCAGCTAGCCTGGTTATGAAGGTTGATTTTAACCTCTAAACCCTCTCTGTGGTTAATAAAAACATTAATATAATAAGATACAAATCTGCTGATAAATGCTGCTTTAATATTAAACCTGACTTTAGGGTTAGGTTTAGGAAGCCGTCTGTGAGGCGCGTCAGTGCACAGGAAGTGGGCGTACCTGCTGTCCTCGCTCAGTTTGACCACCATGTTGTCGAGGATGTGTCTCGTCTGGTCGTGGTAGTACGTGTCGAACGTCTTTATCCAGCCTGTGTCAACAAGAACAAAAAAAACAAATCACCTCCACGTGTTAGTTCAGCCACCGTCACGCCATCAGAGTCTCATAGTCTCACTCACCAGGGTCGTTGTGTGAATGTGGAATCAGGAAGAGCTCCAGAGGTTGCTCCGACCACTCGTCGCCCTTGTAAGTGATCTCAAAGCCCTGCTTCCAGGGACCGCCATCGGGATTATCGAAGGGCAGGAGGTCATAAACATCCAGCAGCTGAGGGAGGAGGGGTTATTATTAAAACTTTATTTCTATGTTAATAAAAACTTTGAATATGTTAATACAGATTTACACACATTTTCCTATGAATATTTATATTTATTGTAACTTTCAGTTCTTCATTCAAACTTACGAAACCCATTTAAACTAAAAAATAAAATCATTATTGTATCAGTCAGCAACTGATGATTTTATCATGATTTTATCAATAAGAGAAACTCTCTGTCTCCAGACTCCAGCATTATGAACCCTTCAAGCTGTTCTCATTAAGATTCTTTTATTTAATTTTGTTCTAATCAATAAAAGGAGACAATTCTCAAACACAGGAAGACCAAGGAGGATGTCCAGCAGACGGTGAGGTAACCCCTCTGATGTCAGCATGACTTTTCAAACTAGAGGTGGACACACTCAAACAACCATTACTCTGCATAGAAATATTTGCTGGGATGTTATTCTAGATATTCAGAGAGTGAAAAAGGGACATTTCTGTCCTTACAGGCTGGATGTGTGCCAGTGTACCTTTCATAGTTTAGTGTATTATAATCTACAGAGATCAGAATGTGTGTCAGTATGTGAGGAGGATGAACTTTCACAGTGTATTCACCTGAGGTGCCAAACCAGAATCACGTAACTGTGACGTCAAGGAACCAAAGGTAAACAGGAAGCACGAACACATCCATGAAACTGACACAGTGTGTGCGAGCTGCTCGTTTACATCCACACCAGTGTGTTCTGAAAGACTCCCTGAGCCTGTGTTTGGATGCTGAACATCATTGATTTACTTTTTTATTTATTCAGCAGCTACATGCTAAACATGCTAACCATATCTGCCTGTGTTCAGGGTCAAATACTTTTAAGATCAATAAATTTGATCTTAAATAAGTGTTTGATTCATTTGACATTACAGCCGATCCACGCCAATGCCATGTTAGTCACACGTTAAACTGCTGGTTCCCGTTTGATAAAGTGTTGATATCAACGTCTTTAAATAAAAAGTAATAAAAAATTAAAAACTGAAAAACTTGAGTAAATGTTGTCAATTTTATTTTTAAAATTTCATTTTAAAAAGAAAAATCTTCTAAAGTTGAACAAAATATAAATGTAAAATTTTGCAGACCTGAACTCCGTCCACGCCATCCTTCATCTCTTCAGCCAATCGGCAGCCAGGAAGAGCCTCACCCCTCCTGCCGAGGGCGGAGTCTATACTGTTGTTGGCTCTTTTCCACGCTGATGCTTTGCTTTGGAGCAGAGTGTCACGGAGCATGGCAACCAATCGGTTGTTGTCGCTAAGGAGACGCTCCAACCTGTCAATCTTCTGCTGGAGGTGGGCCAAATCCTAAAAAAACACAGATCTGATTGGTTCAATTTTTATAATTAGTTTGAATTCGTTTCTCTTTCCTTGGTAATGAAATATTTATATAATTTTAAAAGTTACCACTACCACTTTATTATTATTATTATTATTATTATTATTATTATGGGCCAATTTTATTTTTATTATTATTATGAATAATGACAAGAATAACAGCTAAAAAGAAAATTTAAGTTAATGTGAAAAAAAGAGTTTAAATTTTCTTTCTCACAAATGACACTATTTTGAAAATCCACAGGCTCTTATTGTGAAAAAAATTAAAACTTTTATGGACGCACCGCATCCACCTGTCCACCAGGTGGCTCCCCATATCGCTTAGAGTCTGACCCCTGCATGAGGTCCAGCATGCGGTACAGTGACATCACAGCCACGCAGAAGATTCCGCCCACCAGAACCGCCAACATCCGACTCCTCTTCATCGCTATGATAACAAAAAAAAACACATTTTCTATCAGTTAACTTTTTTTTTCAATAATTTCTGCTTTGATTTTTAGGAAAACTGTAAGTTGTATGTCATGCAATAATTTTTATACATTACACTTATTTTATAATGTGCATGTGCAAAAAAAATCAGGCTCATGAGCTCGATGCTGGAAATGTATTAAAAATGATCAAATAAAATTATTTAATTTAATTTCACTGATAAAACAACAGGTTGATCGTTAATGCTTAGCGGTGCAGTCGAGGCTCGTTCTGAGCAGGAAACAGTTTAAAGTCAGGTCAGCACAAACAGACTGTGGAGACTTTGAACCTCAGAGTCCGTTTGTCAAAGTAAATATTTCAGAGCTGATATCAGAATTATTGACTGATGTTTTCTTATCAGTGCCCAGCAGCTGTCTGCTCTCACTGCTGCACCGGTTAAATGTTCAGAGAGCTGAAGGACTTTATTTCTGTAATGTTTCACTGCTCAAGAGTTCAGAGGGACTAAAATAAACAAACTAAAAATAAATTACTGATATTCTAACCGCCTGCATCGGCCCAGAAGTTTACAATCATCTCTATATTAGTGCCGCAGAGTAATCAGACTACTTTTAGGCTTGATGTGTTAATTCACTGTCTGACCTCTTTAAAGACTCCACAGACCCTGTGACCAATGGGACCACAACAGATGGACAGGGTCTGCCCGACAGGTAGGACACCTGACAGGTGAACCCCAGGCTGACCTGGCAGTCTAACACATGGTTCCTGTTTTTGTTCTTCTGTAGATCTGGAGGTTAAAGCAGTCGCTTCACCTGGCGTGACCTCTTCCTGCAGGAATACTGAATGAATACTTCCTGACTGGCTGACACTGATGACAGACTATCAGCCGATAAGTAAAGAGTTTATGGCCACAAATACAAAGAAGAAAAGGACCAATCACATGAAAGCTGCAGGTGTTCAGATCTAAGGCTATGAGATAGCATCTGAAAACACTCAGTCATGATTTCTTAGTCTGGAAGTGACGCTGCCTCCATGGCTCAAACGGAGCGGCTCAGCTCACAGAGACGATTTTTGACTTGTTAATGAATTCTGTGCATTTCTCCTGACTCGCTTTACTTGTCCTCTGCTTTGCATAACATACAACAGGAAGTCAGTCATGTTGCAGGATGAATTTCATAGTCTTTCCCTTTAAAAAAAGGAGGGGGGGGGGGGAATCTTTAAAGAAATAAAAGATATGATCAGAAGATCTAAGAAAACTCAGTTTTAAACATGCTGGGGCTTTTAAATATCGGAAACCTTCAGAGATCTGGATGTTTCAATCTGTCCGTGCAGATGTGAGCACTTTCCTTCCTGAGGACAGTGAACTCAGAGTTTCTGCTGAAATAACTTTTTTTTTTTTTTTTTTTTTTTTTACTTTTGCTGAACCTGTTTTTCATTTCTGTGTCACTGCTCAGTCCAGGAAGATCAGTCGTTTCCATAAAAGCAAAGTTTTCAGTCTTAAAACCAGCAGGTTAGCTCTGAGGGAGGAGTCAGGCTAAGTTTTTAGACATTAATAGAGTTCAGGAGGGCACTGCTGCTGATATTATTAACAAGAAAAAACACACACACACTCACTTTTTTTTTTGCACACTTGGAACTTTTCTTCATGAAGTTGCTACTAGCTCTACAAACTGTAGCATTAAGTTTAACTCTTTACACATTTAAAAGCAAACATGCAGAGGAGAGCAGAGAGAGTCTGAGCAGGCAGAAAATGAACTGAAACCTTATTAATAATCATTAGTAAATGACGCAGAATCTCTGCTTTAAATATAAAGTACAACCTGCTGTCTGCCATTTGAATTTCCCTTTACACAGATAAAAACATTTACATCAAAATATCATCATTAATCACAGAGCAGGAAAAACAGGCCGGACTCTCAGAAGTCCTCCTCTAGGATCCAGCTGTGCCCTCCAAAGCAGAGAGTGAGTTACAGCACATTACAGACCGTTTACCTGGCTGTTTGAAAGTTTTTAAGCTTTTCTCCCATAAAGTCGACATCTGACGCCCTCCTCTGTACCAGAGCAGCCTGTACACATGCAGTCATTTTGTTCTGAAATGTGATGGTTCAGAAAAAAGCTTCAACGGTTCCTCCTAGCACACTTTCAGGAGGAAAGAGTTAAATGTGAGACTCGCTGTGTTATATTTAATCTTTATGTTGTCAGCTGCTGTCTGGTTTCTGTGTTTTCTGTAAGTTGATTCATTTAAAAAAGCACAAAATTCCTGCCAAAAACTTTACTAGCGAACAGGAAACGAAGCATCATGTGACGCACATCTGGAGACCATCCTCTGGCTCCAAACTCTGAGTTTAAAGGTGCGTTTGAAGAAATTTAATATGTGCAGACTTTTCACTTTTTAGTGCATATGAAGGAGAAAGCACAGTATTGAAGCGCTCACAGAGCATGACCCATAAAGTTACGTTTGTTTAAGTGTGTGTTTTTTCTTTAGGTTTACATTATTTGTATAAACTCTGAGGTTTCCCATGTGTTTTATGTTGTATTATTTGATGTGTTCACTGGCTTTATGTCCTGTCCTCGTGTCTCGTGTACAGCAGCAGAGTGTCATTCCCTCTGTGGGACATTAAAAGGTGAGCAAGTGATGAACATGTGAGTTTCCGAGCTCGGATAAACTGCGCAAGTCTGCAGGGTTTCTGTGGATGTTTCACAATTTTCCTGCTCACAGGAAACTTTCACACGTTTCCTGCAGTAAAATCTTCCCGTCAGCTCTCCGGAGACCAAACAGCTGCTCTTTAAGTCAAACTTGTCACGCAGCAGTAAAACTGACCAATAGAAATAATTTAGAATATTTTCACCTGCCGGCTCACCTGATGCTCTCCGCTGCAGGTCTAAGAATCTCCGACAAAAAATTCATCAAACTTTACTAACTTCCACTCAGACTTTTCCTTCCTTACTTCCGGGTGGTACAAACGCTGGCGGGTCTCGCGCTCTCCCTGCGTCTTGTGCCGCAGTTTACGTGCGCAATGACGACACTGCGTGACCTCAGCCTCCCGCGAAAACGAACCGAATAAAAAACAATAAATAAATTAAAAGTTTCTTAAACTCGAACAAAAATAATGTTCGGACTTTTGGCAGAGTCAGACCAGCCTGCTTCTGCTGCTGCGCCTGCGCACTGCCGTTTGTTTTCCTTCCTGCTTGGTTGAGCTTACTCAGCACGACGTCACTTCCGTTGAGTCACGTGGTGTAAAGGTGGCCCTGTTATATTTGACTTTTTTCAGTAAGCAGATTGCAACTTTCTTGAATATCACCAAAATACTTTATATCATTGTTTATACCTTTATGTTTTTGTTTCTTGTCACCTGCTGACATTGGGAACAGATCTTTGTTCAGTAACATTCTTTGTTTAATACGTTCTGAAAGAAAAACAAAGGTGGCTCTGTTTTATGCTCGTTTCATTGTTCAGAGGTGTTATCTGGTTGTTGGGAACCTGTTGAATAATTAAAACATTTCTGTGTTCATCGGGAAACTTCTAATGTAAAAAACCTTTTATGTTCCCAATGTGTGAAAATAATGTTCAGCAGGGGGCGACTCCTGTGGCTCTACCCAGAAATGCCAATGTGTGCAGATGTTTTTCTTTGGTGTTCTGCACCAGCACAGCTGTTCTCCTCCCAGATGTTTGATATGAAACAATATTACCATCACACACAGAAAACATCTTTGTTGGTCTGAAAACATGTTTATGGAACAGCTTTTTAATTATGAACAGCTCCTGGTGACTGTAACTGTCACTCAAGTTAAATACTTATCACACTATAGTTCAGATTTAAGCGACTACGCTGTAACGTTAACCAACTACTCCATCACAGCTGACAACAGCATTTCAATCTGGGATTTTAAAAATTCAACACTCCTCCATCAGAACATCCCTCAGTCCCAGAACAATAATGGCGTTTACACAGAAAAGGACTGAACGAGCTCTTAATGTAGAATATGTTTTCACTCTCCCATACAAATATTGGTGTGTAGAACTGCTTCTCAAATGTGTGTAAATATGTCCTTGATAATACAGACACATGCTCTGTTTGTACACGGCGGAGACTCAAAGGGGTTTATTCATCCACTGTTCCTGACACTACCACTTCCACTTCTCGGGTGGAGCAACTGAGGTTCAAAGTCTCTGCAGCCTCAATCAGAGATGCTCAAATCCTAAATTCTGACATAAGCAGCTTCTATTCTCCCTTTATTGCACATTACTTTTCTCAGTTTATATATACTAACTTATTGGAAGTTACATGTCACTTTTTAATGCAGAGGTACAATACACAAAAAGTGCAGATTGTGTAAATATGTAAAAAATTTATGTCCTGTTCTGTATGTATATGTGTTTGGGGTTTTTTTTTGTTGCTGCTGTTACAACCAAATTTCCCCCTGTGGGACAATTAAAGGTTTATGTTTTTGGGCGATCGTGGCTCAAGAGTTGGCAGTTTATCTTGTAATTGGAAGGATGCCGGTTCGAGCCCCGGCTCCAACAGTCTCAGTCGTTGTGTCCTTGGGCAAGACACTTGTCCCGTTGCCTACTGGTGGTGGTCAGAGGGCTTGGTGGCGCCAGTGTCCAGCAGCTTCGCCTCTGTCAGTGCGCCCGAGGGCAGCTGTGGCTACAATGTAGCTTGCCATCATTAGTGTGTGAATGTGTGGATGACTGGATGTGTAAAGCGCTTTGGGGTCCTTAGGGACTAAGTAAAGCGCTATACAAATACAGGCCATTTACCATTTTTATTCTATTCTATTATTACATACTATTCGCAATAGGACATGATACCAACTCATAATCCACAGAAATGTTCATGAGACAGACTCAGATCACAAAGATGTTCATTAATGGTGTTTTTTATTTCCTGAACGGCTGATAAACCCACAACTGAACTCTGAATGTCACGTTTATAAAAACTGCTCAAACATCTCAGTAAAAACATTTGAGTGAAGTAAGGTATGCATTTTGTAGTCCAATTTCTGGATATTGTAGTTTTTATATAAGGCAGACATCCACTGTGTAGTTCAAACACCAAACTTCTCATTTATTCTCCTTCAGCTTGAGATGTTGCCATCGAGATCATGCATTAGGAAAGTGATGAAGAAAAGCACATTAGCACTGAAATCTTTCATTAAGAAGATTCATTGAATGGTTGAAATAAAAACACAGAAGAAGAATCCAAAACAAATTTATTAGAATACAAAAAGTGTATGTATGTGTGTCACAGCAGGGCGCTCTTTGCGTATGAAAGCAGACATAACGATTGGTCAAATGATGCTTGTAGCTCCGCCCAACCTTTCTCCAACCGGGACAAGAGGTGGTTCAAAGCTTCCATGGCGGTGGCGTCCTGTGATAAAGAGCGAAGATGGAGCTAAAAAAAAAAAAAAAAAAGTTAGCAGGAAATCGTGAAGAGACTTCCACAATAAAAGACGGCACAGTTGACGAGTGTGTTCTGATTGGCTAACCTTCAGGAAGAGCGCCAGGTAAGCGTGGGCCAGGTCAAAGTCCTGCCCACTGGCCAACATGCTGTCAATCATCTGAATGAACACTAGCAGGAGCTCTCTGGCTCCACCCCCCTCTGGAGCCAGAGAGTTGAGCTCAACAGAGAGCGCCGCTGGCCCACAATCCTTCAGGAGACGCAGCGGCTGAACAACTGCAGAGAGTATTTATCTCTGATCAGAACTCAGGTTTGTGTTTCAAACTTTGATGAAAACCATCTATTTATACTCTGATAAAATACAAAAGTATAATATATATATATATATATATATAATATATAACTCTGATAAAGTAAGTATAATGTTACGGACAATATCAGATATGGACTAAAAACCACAAAAACATCTTAATCAATCACTGGACATTTGATTCAGATACTGTCATTACAGACTCTCCTCAGGTATAAAAAAATTAAGCTGTTTTCTTTCTTTATCATTAATTTTGTTTTTCTGTCAGCTCAGTAAGCAGCTTTTATTTTGAAATTCCGATTAAATACCAGCTTTAGATTTTAGTATTAAAAAATAAAAGCATGAAGGTGAGCCAATCCTGTCCCAACTCACATGATCCCGTGGTCAGAGCTGACTCCAGAGTGCAGATGAACTCTGACCTCTGAGAGAGCATGCCCCAGTTCAGCACCTTAGACTGAGACACAGGAAACACGACTTTATTTACACATGATTAAAGTGCACATCCTCAGTTTGGACTAAAACATACTCGTGTCCCGATGTGAGCGGGTCCCAGGCATATGTTACCTGTGTTTCGTGCTCGGTTTGTGTTTGTGTCGCAAATCGAGGAGTGAGTCCAGGAACTGTCGGCAGGAAGAAGGGAGCAGCAGCTGGAGTAGCAGGGGCCGCCATGGGTTTATTTCTTTTCTACAAACACCAAATCACACAGGTGAGAGGTTGTTACATGATCAGTACTCAATCCTTAGAGAGCATCAGCTGATTTGTGATCATGTAAAGAATTAATCTGTTCATGAGCTGACTCATCACACTCCCAGGTGAAGCTGGTATGTGGAAGAATCAACAGTATGTGCTGCAGGGAGGTTTTAAAAGGAAGCAGACTGAACATGAAAAAAACAAAACATATGATGATGTTGTTTTTATTTTTGGCAACAACCGAAGTGAAAAAGTGATCATTTCACTTCACGTTTTAACTGCTATCACTGGTTCTTATATTTTGTCCTCCCCACTAAAATGATTTTGAAATCAAGGACCACAGCTGCTCACAGTGTTCCTAATAAAGTGACAGTTCCTCACCTTGATTTCATCGAGGTGCAGCAGACTCTTCCACCGAGACTCTGGCAGCAGAGACAAAGTTACAAGCTCCGCCCCCAGTTGTTCAGCTGACTGATAGACATCCTCCTCCTCCTCAGAATTCACCTCCTGTTCTGT
The DNA here is from genome assembly GCF_056152115.1 of Neolamprologus brichardi. NCBI lineage: Eukaryota > Metazoa > Chordata > Actinopteri > Cichliformes > Cichlidae > Neolamprologus > Neolamprologus brichardi. Next base: position 29,242,822 of record NC_142110.1, read on the forward strand.
CTCCTCCACCGTGACGCCCGGTAAAGTCTCCACAACTGGTTGGTAGTCAGCTGGGAGGGGGCGGAGCCCCACAGGCCCACACAGGCTCTTATTGGTCCTAAAGGAGGACAACTGCACTGTGACTGGCTGATAATGGACTTTCATGTGACCAATTGTGAATAAGAAAAAAAGCCCCTGATTGGTTGCTGTAGCAAAGGCTGCATTGTGATTAGTTCATACCAGAGGTAGAGGCCCAGACTGTCAACGTGAGCTGTTGCGAGGAAGTCACCTGTCGGGGACAACGACACGCTCACTGGCGCCGTGGCAACCAGGAAACAGTCGACTAGACTGAGGATAGAAGAAAATGATGGATCTGATGATCAGCTAATGTCTCTGATTAGTTGTCGCAGTCATTCATTAAAATTTTCAGAGTCTTACCTTCCAGAGGGGAGGTCCCAGGCACGGATGGTACAGTCCATTGCCACAGTAACCAGCCATCGGCCATCAGGGCTGAATGTCTGAGGAATAAAAACATTTAGCTTCCTGTTAGCATAATGTGTGACGTAGTGTATGTATGCTAACACCTTCATCCAACCCACCATGTCGTTGATGTTGCCGTGGTGACCTGCAAATTTCCTAACGACTCTTCTGGTTTCTATGTCGACAACCACCAGAGTGAAGTCATCCAGTGCTAATGCTAGCATCCCACTAACAGAAAAACAGAGTGAGCAGTGTTAGGGAACGCTAATTGTTAGCATTCACTGCAGCTAATCATGCAGTTTATTAGCATCATGCTAGCTCCTAGCTACCTTTCCCTGTGCAGCTTCATGCTAGCCGGCGCAGCGTTTAGTTTCATCTCTTCTTCCAGCTTCTTTGATTTGAAGCGCCAGAATTTCAGCAGCCAATCAGAGCCTGTGGTAAGGGTCAGCTGGTTCAGGGTATCCGTGGCGGTGCCTCGCACCACACCATTGTGAGCTGGAGGAGCAAGACATCGGGGTTAACCTGTTACTACAGGGCTTTCTGAGCTTCCTGCTCGAAAATGACACCCAAGTTCACATCTTAATCCAGAAAATCATTAATCAACATATAAACATCTTATGTGCAAAGATTTATGCTTCTGAAGCCAAAAAGTGAAAAATGACAGCACTATTCAGGCGTTGTGCAATTATTGACGGAGGTCTCTGAGAGCTAACGAGCATTGTTTACCGTGTTACATGAAGTGGGGTTGGTTTGGGGCTCCATTGTTTGTGCTTAGTGGACTTTTTAGCAAATACGCAACTGCTCTTTTAATCATCGCTTGTTTTTGCTGTGTTTGGTAGTTGTAGAAATGATTTATATGAGCATTTAGCTGAGATTCTAAGATTTCTGTGTATACATGTTCATATTTGCATAAAAGGCTCGATAGCATGACAGATTAAACTGCAGTTACCGGGGGCTTTGGGTTAATAAAATGAGACAGTTCTGCAATCACAGGAAAAAAAGACACACCTTTCTCATTGTCACCGTAGCAACCCCGATGCAGTCCGGACTGCAGGTTGTAGACGTCCACGCGGCCACAAGATGACCCAATTACAACAAAGTTACCACAGGAAGTGATGTCAACAGCCTGGGAGCAGAAACAGGAAGTCATGTGACCCTCAGAGCCATCCAGGAGAGGAGCTTAGAGAAACACAGGTTTAAAGATGCTATTACCGTAGCAATGGCACCCCTTCGTGAGCCTGGTGGTTGCAGATGGTGCGCTCCCATCGTGCACCTCTGGTAGTTCCATGTGGTTGTTGCTAGGCGATCACGGTGACATGCGACGATGCCGTCCCAGTCTGACTGACGAGTGACAGCTGTGAACAGAAAAAGGACAGTGTCAGCTTTAATGGAACGTTTTGTGTATGGACTTCTGCACAGCTTGTCATAGTGCTCACAGGAGGAGAACGCTGTGATGGCAGGAAGTCGCAGTTCCTCATACGTCAGTCCTTTCTTCTTCTTCTTTTCCTTTTTTTTGTTAACAGAGCCTAAAAGAAATAAATGTAAACCATACTCAATTAAAAAAAAAGATTTTTATTAAAGCAGCAGCATTTAGTGTCCAACATGAAACTGCAGTGGGTGAAGTCAGGAGGATGTTCTTAACCAATAAAGGAAATAGGTTGAACAGTAAGAGTTCAGTTTTCTGTGTCATCATTTTTGTGTTATTGTTATCAAGCGGCTGCCAACAGACACACTGAGTCTGAGAAAGCGACTCTAAAATGTCACATTTTTTGAAAGAGTCTGATGGGAGGGCTGAGCTTACCATGACCCAGGTTCTTGTTGAAGCGCTCGTGGACGGTGGAGAAAGACTGCAGTGTCCCATCCTGACCTGCAGGGCGGGCAAAAGCAACACAAAACATAAATATAAAGAAGTTAAAAAAATATCAGAAAATATAAACAGCGGGTTCAAAACAGGAGGACAGAAAAAATAAAAATGGCACAATAAATAAAGAAATATGTATACTATCATCTGATCTTACCTGCACTTAGGATGTTTTTTCCGTCATTGCCATGGTGATGAATGGTGGTGGGCGGGGCGCTGTGTCCCTGACGGATCCTTAACAGTCTGGCTCCGCCTCCTTCCTGATCAAAAATCCACACCTGAGGGGGGAAAAGGTTTTTTTACTGTTTTATATTTTGTTGTAATTATTTAATTGAGAATGTTGCTTTTCATTATTTTCTTTATAATATAAGTTATTTTTTATATTTTCCTCAATGTCTGACTTTGGTTGGGAGTTTTTTTTTGCTTTGTTTTTATTATTACTGCAGTTCTTGTTTATACTTCTTTTTTTGTTTATTGATCTCTGGTTTTAACCCTCTGGTCAAGATGCAGTGACCCAGAGTCTCTGTTTCAACTTGTGTCGAATGCACAGACTTCAAACTATATACCAGTTTTTAAATCGTGTTGATAGGCCACATAAAACTAGAGTTATCATAAAAAATACAAGCAATGTTTTTTTCAAACAGTGATGTTTACAGCGGGAAAAAAATGGTAAAAACAGTGTTTTCTATGGACAGCGCTAGCAAACACTCTCCGCTTGGGAGTAAAAAAGAAAAAACACCCCTCCCCCTTATTGGTGTTAAAGTGTACCATGTCAACCAATCAAAAAAATTCTATGGCAACATGTGACATTTGGTTGTTTAGGAAGAGGGGGAAGTTTTAGGAGCGACACTGGTGAGAGAGAGAGAGAGAGAGAGAGAGAGAGAGAGAGAGACAGAGAGAGAGAGAGAGAGAGAGAGAGACAGAGAGAGAGAGACAGAGAGAGAGAGAGAGAGTGTGTGTTTTGATACGTGAGAGATTTGTGACATTTAGCATGTTTGGAGGCTGTAGTTAGTGTGTGGTGTAGTCATTGTTTTGTTTTGTGTGTCAGTTATACTGCTCAACGTCACAGTTGGTGCAAAAAAGCCACCAAGGGCAGAATGTATTGTTAACTGTCTCCAGCTAAAAAACAGGAGGGCTGATGTACCTCCTGCTGGCAGACCTGCAGGGTTTATGCCTGTGGTGTTCTCCTCGGTCTTATAGTGGACAGAGTAAACAATTTGTGTGCCTTCTTATTTGATGCAAAACACCCGATTGCTCCTTAAATAGTTTTAAATGGTTATCACCTGAGGCCTCGGCTGCATTTTTAGTTAAATAGTACCATATAACTTTGTTGTTTGCAAAACTTGTGCAATATACAGTTTGTATTTGCATTTCAAGTTAAACATGTTTGTGGCTTTTACAGTAAAAATTATAACTTTTTTCTACTTGGATTTTATGTTTTTTGTCTCAATTTAGATCAACTGTGTTAATACAGTATGTCAAAATGAAAAAATAACTCTACAATCCCCTAATTTGAGGTTGTGTTGAAAATAATGATACCAAACAAGGCAAGATGAACAGTTTTTAAAGGTGAAATATAGAGATAAAATCAAAAGTAGCCAAAAATGGCCAATTATACCCTGGACCCCAGAGGGTTATTCATTGTAGTCTCTGATTTTAGTTATATTTAGTTATTATTTAGTTATATGTAGTTAATTTTAAAAGTTGTATTTTTGTTGTTTTTAAATTTAATCACTTTATTCAGGGTTCATACGCCTTTTTCAGGATCAAATTCAAGCACTTTTTAAGCACTTTCAACGTCCCTTTTCAAGCACATCCCCCCACTCCCCGTAAAAAAAAAAAAAAGCACCACACAAAAATACTGCAAAAGGAAACGGTCGCCTTATACACATAGTGTATAAACTCAAAATGCACATTTCACTTAAAAATTAAGAAAATGTGAACAAATCATGATGATAAATTTGTGCTAATAACATCATGTACAGTCAGACAGGCATGGAGAACAGCACTGACTGGGAGGCTTTGAACAAACATAGTTCAACATAGTTCAATTCAACATATACGACTTTAAGAATGCACAAGCATCTACTTAAAATCTATTTAATTTATCATCCATGATATTATTATGTACAATTCCAGTGTATTTTGTATCTCCCTTAAATAAACAGGCAGCCTTAAAGTATGAAATATTCATATACAAAAACACATAAATGTGTGAACTGTCTCAGTGGCTGATAGTGCCCCACAGGCCTCAGTGTGAGCGTGAAGACATTTATAATGTTTAAGTAGCTTAATGTGTCGGTGCTGACGATAAACACATTTTGAATGAAAGCCGGGGAACTTTGCTAGCACAGAAACAAGTGGCTATTCTTTGTGACCATATGGATCAGTCCCTCATATTACCATTATTTCACCCAAAGGCACCAAGTTAATATTCAAAAAAGCTGCAGCAATACACACAAATATAAACAGTACTTGGTGACAACTTTGCTTTTAGCCTTTAACCCTCTGGGGTCCAGGGTATAACTGGCCATTTTTGACTACTTTTGATTTGGCCTCTATATTTTACCTTTAAAAACTGTTTATCCTGCCAATCTGTTATTTTCTCGTTATGACATAATGTGTCAGCACAATTTATCTAAATTCAGACATAATTTAAAATACGAGTAGAAAGTGATATTTTTGACTGTAAAAACCACAAGCATGTTTAAGGAATCATTTTCATAACTTGTAATGCAAATTGAAATTGTACATTTTTTAAAAATATGCACAAGTTTTGCAAACAACAAAGTTATATGGTACTATCTACCTAAAAATGCAGCCAAGGCTTAGATGTTATTCATATAACCATTTAAAACTATTTACAGAACAATCCGGTGTTCTGCATCAAATAAGAAAGCACACAAATTATTTATGCAACTCCAAAAAATAGTTTGTGTCCACTATAACACAGATGAGAACAGCACAGGGACAAACCTGCAGGTCTGACAGCAGGTGTGTCACTCAGCGTTTACACTGCAATCTGCCTTTGGTGGCTTTAAGGCAGCAACTGTGACGTTCACTAGTAGAACTGACACACAAAACAAAACAACAACTACACACTAATTACACAAGACAACACACTAACTTGAGACTCCAAGCACGGCAAACGTCACAAATCTCTCACGTATCAAAACTCTCTTTCTCTTTTTCGCTCACTCGTGCTCTCTCACTTCCCTCTCTTCCCAAACAACCAGATGTCACATGTTGCCATAACCTTTTTTGATTGGTCGACATGGTACATTTTTCCACCAATAGGGAAGAAGTGTTTTTTCTTTTTTCACTCATAAGCAAAGCGTGTTTGCTAGCACCCTCCTTAGAAAACGCCGTTTATACCGTTTCCTCCCAGAGTAAACGCCACTGTTTTATTCAAAACACATCGGTTTTACGTGGCCTATCAACACAGTTTAAACACTGGTATATAGTTTGAAGTCCGCATGTTCGACCCAAGTTGAAATGGAGACTCTGGGTCCGTCGACCCCAGAGGGTTGATCAGAAAGCCTTAAGTTAGCTAGTTATGTATCGGGCTAATGTTTAAAGCTTTCACTTGAGTAAATTAACTCATATTACTGCTAAGCAATGTTCCCTCTAAGCTGCGTGCGTGCGCATTTGCGCACTGCTGGCACGGTCTCTGCGCAGAAAAAGTCTGCGTTGCGCACACACACAAAAAAAAATCTAACCTGAATTGAAATTAAAGTAAATACGTTAACAATTCTGTTTTGCAGTGTTAGTCAGTGAGTGACTGGCTGCTCCAGTATGGGATTAGAACGATGCCACCTTATCCCATAGTCCAGTCCAATGATGCGATTCACATTCGTATATACGCAGCTAATCAACGTCGTTGACAGGCTATGACAGCGTCCTTATGTGCCGACACCGGTGTTTTAGCTAGCAAAGCGGCCGATGAGGAGTGAAGCCACGTTAATGACAACGTGTACAACCATTGGAGATGTGAGCAGGACAGACGAACAATTGACGGAAAAAGTGTGGACTTTATACCAGTTTTTAAAGTGTTGATAGGCCACGTAAAACCAGAGTTATGATAAAAATATATGCAATGTTTGGTTTCCTTCCTGAATACTATCGCTGTTTATATTTAGTGCGGGAAGAAATGGTAAAAACGGCGTTTTATAAGGAAAACGCTCAAAAGCCCTCTCCGCCTGTGAGCAAAGACGAAACCAAAACAAGCCACCCTTTCCCATTGGTCGAAAAATGTACCATGTCGACCAATCAAAACATGGCATTTCGTTGTTAAGAAACGGGAGGAAGTTTTAGGAGTGACGGCGGTTTTGAGATGTGAGAAATTTGCGACGAAATCTTGTGTAGTTAGTGTGTAGTGTAGTCAATAGTTTTGTTGTGTGTGTCAGAACAATGAGGCGACTGCTGAATGTTACAGATGTTACAGGAGTGATACATCTCCTGTTGTCAGGCCTGCAGGTATCAGGCTGTTGTTCTCCTTTATCTCATAGTGGACAGAAATTATTTTTGGAGTGGCACAAATAATTTGTGTGGCATCAAATTTGATGCAGAACAGCTGATTGTTCTGTAAATAGTTTCAAATGTTTATTTAAAAAAACTTGGCTGCATTTTTAGGTAAACAGCTGCAAAAAACTTTGTTGTTTGCAAAACTCAGTAACTTTTTTGAAGAAGTAACTATATAATTAATTGCCCAGCATTGGTCATTATATACTGTATTTTGCAGACAGAGTTACAGGACTCTCTCCCAGACCACAGACTCATAATACAAGTCAGAGCTTTATATTAAAAAAAAAGAAAAAAAGAAAAAAAAAAAAAAGTTGTGTTTTCAAAATTGGAGTTCAAGTTATTTTTACTTCCAATAGTGTTAACATACTACACAGGTCATGAACAAGATTTTTTAAAATTTTCATTGTAAGTGGGCTAAAGCAGTTAATTAAAAGTAGTCTAACATAAATGTAAATGCTGTAATTTGATTATTTTAATAAACCATGTAACTTGGATGGATTCGAGGCTGCCGTGACCACAGTGCACACGTCTGATGTCGCTCACAGTGGTCCAAGGGATCGCTCAAGGAGTTTGTGTGTTCGCTCAGACACATGAAAAATTAGAGGGAACATTGCTGCTAAGTAATGTTAGCTAAGTTCACAGCATATTCCATAATAGCGCTGCCATACTGCATCACACTCAGTTCATTTCAATCATTTCTCCAGTGAGTTTGACAGCAAAATAATAATCATAATTTTAAAAAATAGCATGTGTACCGTACGCGTACTGGAAAATTATTTACTAGGACTCACCTATCATGCGACTGTCGTTTTCCATCAAACACTCATTAAAACAGCAACCTACAGGTATGTTAGCACACTCATCCCCGACTGACCGAGGGAGGGGCGGGGTCACACATTGAAACAGACGCAAGGCAGCCCAGGTGGGGAAATTTTGCTTTTACATTTTGCGACTCATTTTATTTCTATCTGATAAGAAAACTATTCAATCAGTTGTTTGTGGTGAATGAAATACAGTTACACTTTCAAGCACTTTTAAGCACCACATCTAAAATTGTGTGTTTGTTTGTTAATGGGATTGTGTTTTTTTAATTTTTGTTTAATATTTAAAAATAAAGTTAAACATTAGAAAGTTATCAAAGGGTTTTCATAAATCTCTCTCGCTTGTTTTGTTTTTTACCTTGATGGCGTTGTCGGCGCCGTTGGTAACCAATATCGGCTCTCCTTGCAGGAACGTTGCCCCGGCGATGGACGTTCTGTGGGCGTGTCTGTGCTGAGTGACGAGCTGGCAACGTTCTAAATCCCAGAATGCAATGTGGCCCTGAGGACTGCCGGACGCCACAATGGGAGGGCCGTCTGACAGACAGAGGTAAAGATATGGTGAATACGTGAAGAGAGACGGAGCCAAGGGCAACGAGCGCCACGGGCATGACATAATCACGTGTACCTGTTCTGAAAGAGAGCGATGTGATTGGTCCCCAGTCCTGTGTGAAGCTCATCAATGTCTCGTCCAGTCGGATATTGTGAATAATGATGCGACCTGTTGCGGTGCCAACACCAACCACATCCACCGCAGGACTCTGGAAAGTTAAGTGTTCATTTACAAATCTTTCAAAATAAAAGAATCAGGTGTGTATTTACTTCCAACAATAAAAGTCTGTGAAGTTCCTGACCTGCTGCAGAACTGTGACTCCTGCCGACCAGCCAGCGAACGTGAAGAGCAGCTTACTGAGGATCAAACAACTTTACTAACACCTCATCACTTTAACATTAACACTGACGCAGGAATATGGATACACATGTAGCTTACAGTATTAACATCAACAATTTAAATATTTATTTAAAACACATGTACGTGTGTCACTTTTTATAAAAGAATAAAAAATGTTTAAGATTTTAAAATAATTAATTTTTGACAGCATGCTGCAGCAGAAGATACTTTTGTAAGAGACTAAGGCCCACAAGCTGAGACAGTCGAGGCTCCTTTGAACATGCTGATGGTAGTTGTGTCATTGGTGTTTGTATGCAGTTTGCATGTTTTACACAGCGACCATCACAGAGACATGGAAGGAAACCTAAAATCAGACAGACTCTCTGGGAATTTCTGAATGTGAGTTTCTGTCAGTGTTCAGAGTCGAGCGCTACACCCTCACCTGGTCTTGATGTTCCAGAGCTGCAGTGCACCCTGGGAGCTCCCCAGGAGCACCTTGTTCAGGTAGGTGCTCGGGTGCATCATGGCCGATACGTCAAAGGTTGCTGGGTCAAAGTGCAGCCGCAGGTACACCTCTGAGAGGCAGAGAGAGTGAGGCATGATGGGTAAGAGCACATGTATGCTACAGCAGGTGAGTGCAGGGCAAGCCACACCACTTCAGACTCACCCCCACTCTGGACATCCCACACGATGACATCACCGCCACTGTCAGCAGAGATCAGCTGATCACCCAGAGGCAGCAGCAGGCGCACTTCCTGTTCATGACCGTTGTAATGCATCACCACCTGTACGGAGAGCAAACTACTGGTTCATTTTTTATTTTCTGCTCGTTTTTATTATTAAATTTAAATTTATCTGACCATAAAGAAAAAAAATTATTCAAATAGAAATAAAACTGATTTTTAAATTAGTTATTTAAATAAAATTGAATATTTTGTTTTATAATTTGAATTTCAGAAAAGCAAAAGCACCAAACATTATAAATATTTTTATTGTTTTTATGTTTGAAAATTAAATAATTTGTTTAACTAAAAAAAAAGAGAAGTAAAAGTCAGAATTTAAAATTAAAAAAAAAAAAAAAGATAATGTTTGGTTACAGTTTTGGTACCTCTTTGTTCCTGGCATAGGCGCTGATGAGCCGCCCGGTGGCGGCGAACACCAACATCCTGTCGGCTGCCAAACAGGTGATTTCATCTGGTAGGCTGTTACCTGGACAGCAACATCACAATTTCATTACAGTACATCACAACAGAGCAGCCAATCAGAGAGAAATAAAATAAAATAAAAATCTAAGTACTCACTGACAGCAACGATCCCCAACCTGTTCACCTGCAGGAGACCAATACAGATCATCAATAATCAACAGATATCAGCCACAGCATTCAGGTTATTTTCAGAGTAACAGGTGCTCAGGATGGACTCCACACAGGAAACTGATCAGAAATCCGCAAATAAAACAATACTCCTGATAAAACCTTCATCGCTGATCCTCTTTGTATGTCTCAGTCATAACAAGATTATCATATCACCACCCTGATTAAACCTGGGTCTTACAAATGTGTTCAGGTTGCAGGTGCACTTTAAAAAACTTACCAGCAATCCACCAATCAGAGCATAGATCAGTAAGGAGTATAAACAGAGGGAGCTCAGACGCTCAGATGAGGATCAACATCTTCTGATGAACATGGTTATGAAGCTCATTTAATACCAAGCTGGTTTCTTGAACATGCCAGTGCATTCACGGCACTCTAGTAAGCTCCAGAGTCACCAGATCTTAATCCAATAGAGCACCTTTGGGACGTGCTGAGACATCTGTATCATGGATGCAGCTGACACATCTGCAGCAGCTAAGTGATGACGTCATGTCAACATGGACCAAAATATTTTAAAGCAGGAGGCCCAACCCGGTACCAGCAAAGTGCGCCTAATAAAGTGGGCGGTGAGTGGACATAACGTCATAACCTAAAGTAAAGCCACTGTAACTCCGTGTGTGTTTATAAGCGGTTATAAAGTCTCGGCCTTTCCCCCTCCTGCAGGCGGTCTTAGTCAGGTTTACACTGAGTGTGAGACTGTGTGTGTGAGCACGTGCGGCTGTTCTTACGTTGAACGTGTGGAAGCTCCGGCCGACCGCCGTCACCACATAGAACTCCCGGTGCTTCGAGTGGTACCGGAGCGCGTGCGGCACGTGGTTGGAATAAAGTCCCAGGACCCGGAAACCGGAGAACAAAGAGCTGCCGCCGGCCGGCATGTCGGCTCACCAGAGAACAGCACACCTGAGAGAGCACCGAATAGACAGGGAGACACAGGTAAACAGCAGGCACCGCGAGGAGCAGCAGAGAAAACACACACGAAGGAGCCACGAGGAATCAAGTCCGGCAGGAAACACATCGCGCCGGCTCAGCAAGGTTCCGCTTCGGCTCAGTGCCGCCACCTGCTGGACGGAAACAGGACAGAACCGTGAGCGCAGAGTCGGAACAGGATGAGAAATACAACTTTGGAATATTCTGCCTGGTTTTCCTGGTTTTATGCCGAAGGAGCTCAAACTGTGAAGGAGCTTCAGATTTAAACAATACAGAAAACAGTTCTCTGCATAATGGGATGATCTTACATTAGAGCTGAGACGCATTAGAAACTGAACTGGTTTCATTTTTGAGTTATATCTAATCTAGATGTATACTCATTTCTCCTGAGTGAAGTCAGTTCATATTAAAATGTAGCATTTAATTAAAAACATTTAATTTATTCTTTGAAATAATCTGATTTATATTTTTTTCTCTGTGTGAGGGAGGTTTTATTCTGGGTCCATTTTGGAGGTGACATCAGTGTTTCAGCCATGTTTGCTTTCATCCTTCCACTTTGTGTCACTTATCCAGGTTACCAGGACAACATAAACCAAATGAATCAACTTAATCATTAATTGGTAGAAAACAGACAAAAGACTTTTAACCCGGGAACTATAATTTTTTACACATGTGGTGTGTGTCATTGACATGAAGAAAATAAAAGTCACATTTGACCTCTGATCTGGAGGTCAAAATTACAATAATAATATTATGTTGAGCTATTCAGACTGACTGATAAGAACCTGCTGGCACATGAAAGTATAACTGATGACTTTTATTATGACTTTGTTATTTACATTAGAGTAACAGGTTATAACTATTTAAATAGATAACAGTTTGAACACATAAGCAGCACAGGTCCCATTCTTAAGTTACAACACTGATCAAACAAGACTTAATGCTTTAATACTAAATTTGATAAATTGGTATTAAGTTTTAAGTTGGCTGTAATCCAGTTGTCTTGGTTAACTATAGACTGATCTCCAAATTTCTTAGTGCACTGCCAGCACCCAAACCCTAAAAGACAGAATCAACCTGGCTTGAGGGACACAGGCAGAAATCAAACAGGATCAAGAAGCTCTGAAGGAACATGGGGAACAATCAACCTATACAGGACCTGAAGCTAAGTTCTACAAAGATACAAAAATATTTGAGTATGCAGATTTGAGTTAATGTTATGGAGTTACCTGGTGCACTAAGCGTGAGGAGAACTGTCACAAGCCATGCAAAAAGGCAAAGAACCCTAGGGACTGTGAGAAAATCAAAAGTGGAAAATGCACAATTTGTATCAACAAGTCTTCTGCAGATGCTCGTGTGTAAGACAGCCAGTTCTATGTGGAATACACCCTACAAGTTCAGAAGACAATAAAACATGTGAAGAAGTTTGAGAAGAATAAATCAGAAGGGAGACAGAGATGGTCGAGACACTGGAGGAGATGAGGAGCAGAGTGGGTAAGGAAGCAGAGCAGCCTTGAGATACAGGTTTGATAAATACCAGGAGCTGGTAGTTTAATACATGATGACATCATTATTGTTTAATGATGTAAGAAGGAGACTGGACATGGAGGGCCAACGCTGGTTTCTGGCCCAGAGGAGGACAGACGTTACAGACAGGAGAAAAACCCTCACAGATTATCCCATCAGTGTCACACAGAGCAGGAGGACTCCCTTTATCAGAATCAGAATCGTGTTTATTGGCCAAGTATATATGCAGACACATACAGGGAATTTGGTTCCGGTAGATGGTGGCTCTCAAGCACAGCAATGTAAATCACACACACACACACACACACACACACACACACACGTGTCTATATACACACATTACACATACATACACATACATACACACAACGCTGTGTAAACCAACTATAAGTAACTAATCTAAACGTATATACATAAAATACAGAAATGAAATGAGGTGAAATGTCTGATTTGATGTGTCCAGATGCAGATAATCAATAACCGGACTCATGGAGACTAAAGCATACTAACGAAAAATTTGACACACTGAGCAAAAAAGCGCAGGAGGAGCAGGTGGAAGACGATGTGAGTGAAGTTGCCCCCCCCCCAAATTCTTCATACCCAACAAAAGTGGATTTGCTGGTTTGTGCTGCAAAAATTGTAATTTGTGCTGTTTCTCTTGTAAAGATATTAATGAACATGTAAAGGTCAAAAGGTCAAACAGCCCCCCCACATTAACCAAATTAAAAAAGAAATTATGTCAAACATTTGCAAAAATTTTCATTTGTGCAAATGTTTGACATAATTTATCATTTTCAAAATATTAACTAAAGTTTCTAGAGGTCATCCAAGGTCCCCCCCCCCCCCCACACACACACACACATTAATGAAATCAAACAGAATTGGTGTCAATCAACTGTGCTACGTTTGTGCTGGTTTGTGCTGCTAACATTGTTGTTTGTGCTGCTTCTGTTTTAAAATCATTAATAAAAGAACATTTCTGAAGAAATTCAAAGGAGCCTGCCAGTTGGTGCATATCAGTCGGACCCGAATTAAAGATTTTGTTGACCAACAGGCCTCAGGTTGGAGCATCAAACAGCTTACAAAAACAGCACAAACGTAGCACAAATGTTTGACATCAATTGTTTTTTAAATTTGGGTAATGTGGGGGAGCTGGTTGACCTTTTGACCTTTACATTTTCATTAATATCTTTGAAACAGAAGCAGCACAAATGACAATTTTTGCAGCACAAACCAGCACAAACGTAGCACAAACATGTGACACCACTTTTGTTGGATTTGGGGGGGGGATAACTTCACTTACATGAGGAGAAGCCATGCTGGTAGTCACTTGGCTACAAGCTAAGCTAGCAAATCCCAGTAAATGAACACTGTGAATAAAATTAGCAGGTGATTCAGCAAAGACTGTGTGTTGGATAAAGCATGTAAAGTTTACACTATGAAATGAGTCGTTCTCTATAGATTTTTAATTAAACAGATAAGCTCCACAAAACACCACTGTGTGCTATGGAGGACTGCTACAGAGTGGGCTCAATACTTTGACTGTAAGCCAGGATCAGAGTACTTCCTGCAGCACCACCTCTCACTAACAAGTCACCAACCCAGAGACAACCAGCAGCCTTCACAGTGAAAAATCCCTCTACTGTCTATAATCTGATTTCCTGTTAAATCTAATAGAGGAAAGATATCAAGGGAACTAACTGATCAGGAGATAGACGAGGAGCAGTGGCAGCTGTATTAACTCTCATCCACTGAAGATCTAAACCACAGCCCTGTGCAACCTAACTGGAAAACATAAAACACCATAATATTTTTTGCTATTCACACAGATGTTTAATACAGTGGCCTCAGCAATTCATCTAAGTGGCTGTTAGACTAAAATGGTTTTTTAAAAGTGTAATTGAATTCACTTACCATTTTAATCAGACCCTGTTGCTCTGACTTAAGGCAAAGAAACTGAACATTTGACAACATTTACAATGAACATGCAAAAGAAAAATAACCGTCTGTCTGCAAAGTTTAGTAAAACAACATTTTTAGGTGTGTGTTCACGTTTGGTGGGTGGGGGTTCCCCACTGTTCTTTCACTTCTAATACAATAACTGTGCAACTGTTAGTTAGGTGTAACAACATTTCTAGACTCACTTTCATTTTCAATAGGATGGCTCTGAGCATATAAAAAGGTTGAATTCTCAGTCCTCTACTCTTTCTGCTTCCTGAGAATCAGAGGGCCTCCTGACACTAACAGCACAGGTAAGATCTTTTCAAATGTTAGTCTCAGGAGATTAAATTAGTGATGAATTAAAGAGAGAGATTATTTAATTGAGAAAGACAAGAAAAGCCTAATTTCATTTATTCTCCTAATTTAATTCCAATCATGAATGAATGTGACAGCGCAGATTAACCAATAAGGCAGCAGGTACATCGTTCTGTTATGCAGATTCATGCCATTAAAATCTCGCAAATGTTTTAACCTATTTAAAAATCTGCATATTTCAATTCATATATTCAAGATTCAAGATTCTTTATTCGTCACATGCACATTATACAAGTAGAACTAGCAGTGAAATATAACCTGACCCGCACCTCGACTTGTGCAAAAGGGGGAGAGAAGAAGAACATTATATATTATATACATTAGGTGAATGTGCAGTAGTAGCATTGTATGCAACAAGCAGGTGAATTCTGTTCTTCTTTATGTTATTAACTGTTTTACACAGAAGCAGAAAAAATAGTAAATATTTTGTAAACTAGAGAGCCGACTGTGACCTGACTGTGTAGATCTCATTCATCAACATGGCAACGTAAGTATGACACCGAACAGTTAAGATTTTACTCCAGCTTCATGTTTATGATGGTGTCCTCTCTCTTATACACACACAGTTTCTATCCCTTCTTTATGCTCTAGTGAATTTTGAATTCCACTGATTTTCAGAGGTAGATGATATGCAGTGCTTTGCAAATTCATTAGACCAGCTGTCATAAAAACAAAAAGGCCGTTCAGCTTCATGAAATGTTTTAATGTGGACTCTGCTTTTTAGTGAGTTCTCAGCATTTTACTATTTTGAACAGGAATATCAAACAAATTTATCATTTCAGAAATTAATCAAGTGCAAAATTCAACCACTAAAATGAAGTTTTTCTGTTCAAGAAAGGAATTATTCTTATATAGCGCTTTTCTACCCTCTGCTACTCAAAGCACTCTATACGTAATGCCATATTCACCCATTCACACCAGGACTGTCCTCTATGCTTTTAAGTGCTTATTACAATTCACAAACAGATCAGATGGATGCATCGGAGAGCAACTTGGGGTTAATATCATGCCCAAGAATATTTGTCATACAGACTAGAGAAAGCCAGGGATCAAGCCACCAACCTTCCGATCACCTTCCTGCTCTACCTCCTGAGCTACAGCCACCCATTTGTAATTTCTTTGTCTTCAGGATCTGTTCTCCAGGGTTCTGCAACTAAATAACTGCAATCTGGCATTTTAATGAAAATATAATAACATGCTTTACTATTTTTTCTGCTTCTGTGTAAAACACTTACTAACACAAATGCATTTTAGCAATAAAAATGTCATTTTGATAAAAGAGCTCGTACATAATTAGCAATACTTTTAATTTAGAGCAGCTGTGGCATAAACCTTGTGCTGTTTGGTGGTCTAATAAATCTGTTAAGCAGTATATTTATCTCTAATGTCAGAGTAACAGAGATCTCTGCAGCTCTGGTGAAGTGCAGGATTCATCCAGAAGAGTTTCAGAGCTCGCATAGTACCAGCAATAATGTAGATATTATTGCTTGCACCCATTCACCGTCACAATGTTTTCAGAGAGAAGTAAAAACTGTGTTACACTGTTTTTAATTAGGACCATAATCACTCCTTTGCAGTGGCTCTGGCAGGTGAAATACACTGACTAAAGAAAACATCAGCAAACAGAAAACACTCCCCTCAGTCTGAGGCTCAGGCTGCTGGCCGACTTTATTATCCACTTCCACTTCTTTCCACTCCTGCATTTTATTAACTTTGGTCCATCCCTGAGTCATATTTCTGACAGTTAACAGACTGAGGTTCATTAAGGTTTGTTTCTTCTTGTGATATTCATGCGTAGATTTCACCACAAACAAATGAAAAACTGTGATTAAGTATAAATAAATAAACAAATATTTAATGATATGCTTGATATGCTTTATATGTATTTCCTTACTTTTAAATTATTATTTATTTATGTAGTAAACAACATATTCTTTATTCCACGTCACATTTAATAATATAAATCTTTATTATTATTTATTCTCCTGTTTTAAAAACCTTTTTTGTCTAAGTTCATGCTGTAACTTTAATTTCAAACAAACTCTGAACACATTTTGTAAAGAGATTATTTTGTCCATTGAACATGATCTTAGTACATTAATGTAAATCAATGAAATCACAAAAGCCTTGTTTTAGTTCTGACTGTTTCTTATACTGGATACGAGGAGTAGGTGAGATAAGTCCTGATGTAAAATCAGCTGAGCAGTCGGGTCTACGTACGGAACAACTTGATCATTGTGTTTTCAGAAGAACCCTGACAGAGACACTCATCGGGAGTTGTTAGATTCTAGTTACAAACAGAGTATTACCCTTGGAGGTGATTCAGAAACTAATTTAACTCTAACTGCCTACATCCAGATGCTGATTACACTAACCTTTGATGATGCAACACACTCGCAGCCTTGTAGTTAAGTGCAATCAACAGCCACACCTGTTCATGGCAGCTCTCCTCTTATAGATCCTCGTTCTTGGTAAAATAGTTAGTTTGTACTTTAGAAGCCAGGAAAAAAATACTCCAGGTATCTGTTAATTTTAGGGATTAGAACAACGTCTATGAACCATTAAAAGATAAAATGCTAAGTTTTAAACTTTAGTGGTAAACAAAGACTCAAAATGGAATCTCCATAATCTTGGACTCTGAATGCAGATAGAAATGTTACTGATATTATCTATTAAAAGTGTAAATGTGAAATAAGGAATGTTTTACTTTTGCTTTTAGGATCAGTAACATCTCCCCCAAATACAAAGACATCATCTCCAAAAGTGTTCAGATCCGTTCAGGACCTCCTGCTGTCTACCAGCTGAGACCAAAGGAAACTAAGATCGGTTCTCTGACTAGAAAGACTGTCGGTGAAAAAAACATGAACAAGGCAAATAAAACCATCTTACTTGTGGGTGAAACAGGAGCAGGAAAATCTACTCTGATCAACTCTATGGTCAACTACACCATGGGAGTGAAGTGTGACGATAAAGTCTGGTTTCAGATCGTAGAGGATGAGAAGAGAAGTCAGGCAGAAAGTCAGACTTCAGATGTGATCGTGTACGAGATCTTTGGTTTTGAAGATAAAACTCTGCCCTACTCTCTGACCATCATCGATACTCCTGGATATGGAGACACCAGAGGGACTGAAAAAGATGACATCGTCATTACAAGGTTATTTGAATTATTTCGAGCAGAGGATGGAGTTCATGAAGTTCATGCAGTGGGTCTGGTGATGAAGGCAGCTTTGAATCGAGTGAGTGACCGACAGAAGTACATCTTTGATTCAGTGATGTCTCTGTTTGGAAAAGATGTGGAGAAAAACATCGAAGCTCTGATCACACACTCAGATGGAATGCCAGCTAAAAATGTTCTTGAGGCTCTTCAAGCAGCAAACATTAAATGTGCCATAAATGAGAAGAACCAGCCTGCTCACTTTCTGTTTAATAACTGCTTGAACACAGCAATAACAGAGGATAATGAGTTTGGTTTGGACACAGCATGGAGAGTGACAGAGAGGGGAATGAATCAATTCAAAGTCTTCCTGGAAAAAACTCCTCCTCAGAAACTGAAGACAATGGTCGAAGTGTTGAATTCACAAATCAGACTGAAAGCATGCATCCAAAACCTGCAGGAGAGAATCAAGTTCACGGAGGAAAAACAGAAAGAAATCACAGAGACAAAAGAAGCTCTGAAACTACATAGAAAGGAGATGGAGAATAATGAAAAGTTTACTGTAGAAGTTCCAGAGTACTACAAAGACAAAAAATCCATTGATGGTGGGTGGTGGGGCTTAGGTTTTTATGAAGGAGCTGTGTGCTGTACAGTCTGTGAGGAGAACTGTCACCATCCTGGATGCACAGTGGCCTGGTCTGCTGGAAGCTGTGAGGTCATGAAAAATGGCCGCTGCACTGCATGTACCAGGAAGTGTCCTGTATCAGCTCATGTGAAAGAAAAGTGGATCTATGAGACCAAGACAAGGTACGTTAAGAAGACCAATGAAGACATGAAAAACAAATATGAAATGAATAAAACTAAAGGTCAGAACAAGCAAAGTCTTTTTGAAAATCTTGAAGAGGAAATGAACAAACTAACAGCAGAGAAGTCACAGTTACTGGATGAGTCCTACCAGCATCTTGTCAGACTGGAGCAGATCGCTCTGAAAACTGATTCAGCGTCCACTCTTGATAACTTGGACTTACTGATTGAGAAGATTAAGGAGGAGGAGGGTGAAGGAGACTCAGAGAAAGTCATTAAACTGGAGGAGATGAAAAAGAGAGTGGCTGAAGCAAACAAATCAGGGCCAAACATTTTTGACAAACTAACAGCATATGGGAAAAAGAGAAAAGTCCAGTCCTGAAATCTGATCTTCTTTCACCTGATTGATACCTTGGATTCTTCATGTGTGTTCATGCTCTGAATGACTGCTTGAAATATTTCTGATGACTCAGACCGAGTGGAAACATTTGGATTCTTTCACGTTGGACTTGATTTGTTCAATTTCTCTATATTCTGTTCTGACTCCGCAATAAAAAAACCCCAACAAACCCTAAATTTAACGCTTTACAGTCTTTTATGTCCATCTCTGAAAGCCAAAAGCTAAGCATGTACAGTGGGGCAAAAAAGTATTTAGTCAGCCACCGATTGTGTAAGTTCCCCCACTTAAAATGATGACAGAGGTCAGTAATTTGCACCAGAGGTACACTTCAACTGTGAGAGACAGAATGTGAAAAAAAAATCCATGAATTCACATGGTAGGATTTGTAAAGAATTTATTCGTAAATCAGGGTGGAAAATAAGTATTTGGTCACCTCAAACAAGGAAAATCCCTGGCTCTCACAGACCTGTAACGTCTTCTGTAAGAAGCTTTTCTGTCTCCCACTCGTTACCTGTATGAATGGCACCTGTTTGACCTCATCATCTGTATAAAAGACACCTGTCCACAGCCTCAACCAGTCAGACTCCAAACTCCGCCATGGCCAAGACCAAAGAGCTTTCGAAGGACACCAGGAAAAGAATTGTAGACCTGCACCAGACTGGGAAGAGTGAATCTACAATAGGCAAGCAGCTTGGTGTGAAAAAATCAACTGTGGGAGCAATCATCAGAAAATGGAAGACATACAAGACCACTGATAATCTCCCTCGATCTGGGGCTCCACGCAAGATCTCATCCCGTGGGGTCAAAATGATCATGAGAACGGTGAGCAAAGATCCCAGAACCACACGGGGGGACCTGGTGAATGACCTGCAGAGAGCTGGGACCAAAGTAACAAAGGTCACCATCAGTAACACACTACAACGGCAGGGAATCAAATCCCGCAGTGCCAGACGTGTTCCGCTGCTGAAGCCAGTGCATGTCCAGGCCCGTCTGAAGTTTGCCAGAGAGCACATGGATGATACAGCAGAGGATTGGGAGAATGTCATGTGGTCAGATGAAACCAAAGTAGAACTTTTTGGTATAAACTCAACTCGTCGTGTTTGGAGGAAGAAGAATACTGAGTTGCATCCCAAGAACACCATACCTACTGTGAAGCATGGGGGTGGAAACATCATGCTATGGGGCTGTTTTTCTGCCGAGGGGACAGGACGACTGATCCGTGTTAAGGACAGAATGAATGGGGCCAAGTATCGTGAGATTTTGAGCCAAAACCTCCTTCCATCAGTGAGAACTTTGAAGATGAAATGAGGCTGGGTCTTCCAACATGACAATGATCCAAAACACACCGCCCGGGCAACAAAGGAGTGGCTCCGTAAGAAGCATTTGAAAGTCCTGGAGTGGCCTAGCCAGTCTCCAGACCTCAACCCCATAGAAAATCTGTGGCGGGAGTTGAAAGTCCGTGTTGCTCGGCGACAGCCCCAAAACATCACTGCTCTTGAGAAGATCTGCATGGAGGAATGGGCCAAAATACCAGCTACTGTGTGTGCAAACCTGGTAAAGACCTATAGTAAACGTTTGACCTCTGTTATTGCCAACAAAGGTTATGTTACAAAGTATTGAGTTGTATTTTTGTTATTGACCAAATACTTATTTTCCACCCTGATTTACGAATAAATTCTTTACAAATCCTACCATGTGAATTCATGGATTTTTTTTTCACATTCTGTCTCTCACAGTTGAAGTGTACCTCTGGTGCAAATTACTGACCTCTGTCATCATTTTAAGTGGGGGAACTTGCACACTCGGTGGCTGACTAAATACTTTTTTGCCCCACTGTAGCTGAACTTCGCAGATGTCAGTAATTTATGTAATTTAATAATAAACTATTAACTTTAACTAAGACATTATAATAAACCTTAGAATAAAACACTTTTACAAAATTTAAAAACACATCTATATCCAGCTTTAAGGATTTAAAAAGATTTATTTCACCTAAAAATCTGTTTAATCAGATTAAATAAGATCCCAGAACTGAAATTATTCTCTATCTGCAACCCACAATCTGCAGCTGCAGACTACAGGAGACAAAGCTGTACTCTAACCAAGGGCGTGCCATTTATTAAGCCAGATAAAAGGAACATGAACAGAAACAGGTAATCACTAGAGATGATACCACATGGAACAGAAACTTTAAGGAAAACAGTGGAAATGTGCTTTACTATACAGAGCTGCACCCTGTGGTGGAACACAGCTATTATAACCAATAAGAAAACACTTTTCAGTCTCCTTGAGTCAGATTATTAAATATCTTTATGTGGTGCTCTGAAATGTTCCTTCTGAGGAATCAAGAAGCTGTACAAGGGAAGCAGTGGCAGTCCTCAGGCCAGTCGGGTGTCTCCTCTGACTGAGATGTGATTAGAGATTAGAGTTCCCCTGGTTTATTTTCCAGTCATATTTCTCCAAATTTCCATTGTCGCTGTAAAGTTTCCACTCTAGTTCATAATATATTTCTACAGAGCATGACTATCCTCTGTTTGCTTTTTAAATGACTTTAAGGGAACACGTCATACAGTCCAGTTCACAGTCTGATGATCCTTTATTCACATACTTCATTTCTTAGTTAGTGTGAACAGTACAGGCTCACAGGGTGGAGGAACAGGAAGGGGTTTTATTTTCATTCTCTTTAATTGTAGGAAAAATTTCTGAGTTTGTTCTTTGTCTCATTTGACTCTGTTCAGCTGACTTAGATGGCAACATCATACCTTTTTATGCTCTTCAGGAGTGACTCTGAAGATTCCAGATATGAGAGCTAGTAGCTGATTGGTCACATTCAGCACTTATATTTTTGTAGTTAGAACTCCTACACAACAGCACTTCCACCTGCAACAGCAGCTAAAATCCAAAAGCTGAAGTCAGTCCTCCAGTGAATGAACGGCCTCCTGCTCCCCCAGTCCTCCTGCTGTCCTTTGTACATCTGTAGCCTTCTGTATTACTTTTACATCTTTAGACATCCTCAAGAACATTCTTAAACTTTCTCCCAGTGTTGGATTTCTGCTGTCAAACTGCTGGATGTAAGATGCATCGTTAACACGTTTGCCCATGAAGTCAGACAAACTAGGAGGCAGGTCTTTGCTTCCTCTTTTTTTGGGAGCCAAGGACATTTTGTGAAGTTTCCTTCAAACTAAAAACTTGTTGACTAGTTTTCCTCTGGACAGTCTGATGAGCAGCTTGACCTCTGACCTTTTGCTTTGGATTGTGAATCAAACTCTGGTCAGTTAGACTCTGCGGACACAAGCAGAAACATATTGTTTTTACAGGGTGACTGTAGGTGAATCAAACACATCACGGACTGGAAGAGACCAAACTGTAGTCTACAAATTAAAATCTGTATGATAAGTGAAAGCAGTGAAAACAGATCCAGTGTGAGACTGTGCGTGTGTCCCTCCTGATGAAAGACCTTCATCATTAGTACAGGTTAATGAACCTTTAAATTCATTAACCTCCACAGTTTCAAGACCTTTTTGTTATTTAGAGGGTTTTTTCTTCTAATATTCATCTTCCTCTATGTGAAGTTTGTCTCTTTCTCTTCTTCTCTGGTAAAATAAGTAAATGTTGTCACCCAGAGATAATCTCTATTCGACCTCATGGATTACATTTATTCACATTATGTTCCTGGAAGTGTTTCACAATAAAGGCCTAGATAGTAAAGTAAAGGAGCTTAACATCAAATTGTTCCTCTTAGATTTTTACTTTACTAGACTTGAACTTCATATCAACAACTATACTTTAACCCATATGAGGACAACAACTTTAATAGAAATATTATTGGTCCTGTGACTTTAGTAAAGCTTTAATTTCAGTGCAGGTGTATTAACTCTATTCAGCATAAATGATTAAAAGAAAGGGTGTGTTTTAATGACAAATCAATCACATTCTGACAGAATTTCTTATGTCTCCCTAAGAAAGCAATAAATGTTTCTCATTGAATGCAGACTGATATTTGTGCTAAGAATTTATCTTTATCTATAAATTCCTGAGAAATTTGTGCTGAAAGCTTTTAAACCACATGGTGCATAAATCTGAAATAACAATTATGTATTTTTAAGCTTAGTCCAGTAGATATAAGAAAGTATTGCAGTGATAGAATGTGTTAAATGCACTAGACTAACATAGAATAAAATACAATAAAAAAAAAACAAAGCCAATACCTCCAGTTTTGAAAAGTTAAATGCACAGATGTGAAAACTTGTTCTCACACAGCAGTGATTCTTGTCTGAACATGTCCTGAATGTAAGACTTTGATGTAGTTGGCAAAAAGCACACACACATAGTTCAGGTGCAGAGATGCAGAACATGAAGAAACTCTGCGTTTACTGATTTTTGCTGAGTGTAAAGTTACTGTAATCACATTACATTTTTTCTGTTTGTCATTAATGTAATGTTCTATTAAACTCACTGATTGCATTATAATCACAATTATGCCATTATTTGCATTACAAATGGCCTTCAGTTATCTACACAACAACAACAAAAAATAAATGTCTTGTTTTCCTGCACATTCGTCTACAATCAGCTGACATTAGTTCATGTGCAAAAATGGTGGAGTGGAGATATAACCATTACAAGTATGTGATCACAAAGTGTCCACGCCAAAAGCAGCAGAGAAGAAACTAGAACGATGTTTAAAACATCTTTACATTTGAAATTTACCTTAGGTTAATGCAAATTAGAAGTAATAATTAATCAAATTAGCAAATAAGAAATATCAAACCCCAGATTACTGTTGGTCCAACTTTTTCATATCTACAAAGCTCAACAGATCTGGATGTAAAAATCCCCATTTAACAAACAAAGCATGTGCAAAGCAAAGTCCCATCATCCCCTCACACGGTCACTCCATCGCCACCAAATGCTCATCCTTCAGTTAAAACCACTGATCAGTCGATAAAAACTGCACTCAGTGCTGTGCTTCATACATCAGGAATAAACACAGATCTGCAGAAAACTAATCAATCGTTCAAAGCTTTGCATTAAGTTCCAAATTAAGTTTGTGCTGCTTCTTTAACAGGCAGAAATCCTACAATGTGAGTCCTTCCAGCCTCTCTCTCTCTCCTACCTACTTAGTTTGATATCATGAGTTTATTCTCACCTATTTCTCTGCAGAAGCCATGAGTCTGAGCATCTCAGAGGAGTCACTCTTCAAGATGTCAGAGGACCTGAGAAGTTTTCATCTTCTACCGGCATGAACTCTTTCTGAGAAATCTCATCACGTCAGTGAACAAGACTGAACATGAACCATTCAGACAAAACATCACTGCAGAACGTCAGACCCACGTCAGCAACTGTTTCAGTCAGTTAAGATAAAGAGAGTACAACCTCCATCAGTTCCAAGGTTTCATACATGAGAATATAATGTATCCTGAAGTAAGAGAAAATAAATCATCTGGTTTTAGTTGGCGTCATTTAAATACCACCTCAGATGAGCAATAAGACAACATAAGCTGAGATGCTTCAGTGTGTGCAGGCCCTGTTGGTCTGTGATGTTGCTCCCCCAGCCGGCCATGTCATTCACTCTTAAACTGACTGACTGAAAGTCTCAATCTCAGTGAATATTTCACTGCACACATTTTTTCTTTATCTTAACTGACTGAAACAGTTGCTGATGTGGGTCTGACGTTCTGCAGTGATGTTTTGTCTGAATGGTTCATGTTCAGTTATATATATATATATATATATAAAAACCTCACAGCTCACTCCAAACACACATGTGCAATTTGGAATTGTATGAAGTGCAATTTTTCCCCATATTTTCTATTTAACAACGTATTTTATTTTTATTCTATTTGTATAGTACTCACTCTATTGTATATAGTATTCTTTCTGTTTTGTATAGTATGTTATTCTGTTTATCGTATTCTATTCTATTATTTTTCTCTTAATTTACATAAATAGACTGTGATTTTACATTTCAAATGTAAATCAACGTAAAATCACTGTAAATGTAATAAAACATAATTTTCTTGTTTTTTAAATGTATTTTTCTGTACATATGCATATTTAGATTGTTAAAATACATTCACAAATGTATCATAATTTCACAAATATTTGTCCGTTATTTGAAAGATTGAACTGTTAAATTCAAATTTAATGCTATGGAAAAAATAAAATGATTCTTATAACCTTTTTTTTACATCAAATAATAATAATTATTATTGTCATTTAGGGCAATCGTGGCTCAAGAGTTGGCAGTTTGCCTTGTAATCAGAAAGTTGCCGGTTCAGCCCCGTCTTGGTCGTTGTGTCCTTGGGCAAGACACTTCACCTACCACCTACTGGCAGTGTTGGGAAGGTTACTTTTAAAATGTATTCCAATACAGAATACATGTCTCAAAATGTATTCTGTAACGTATTCCGTTACGTTACTCAATGAGAGTAACGTATTCTGAATACTTTGGATTACTTAATATATTATCATGCTGTTTACAACTACATGAATGTACTATTGCTGTGTGATTTAAAACTATTCCGCGCGTATATAAAACAGGTCCGCGGCTCCGAACCGTAGTAAAGGGACCTCTGGCTAATACCTGGGGTTCGTGTTGGGCTCGTAGCCGAAAAATAGCTTTACTTTGTTGTCTGGGTCAAGTTTGCTAGCGAGAGACAGAGAGAGGCGTTGAAAGGCTGCTCCAACGGATCTTATTGTTTTTGGAGGAAAACACGAACACGGTGTACAGTCGAGTCTTAATAGCTTACTTACAACTGGGCTCGTCAGGCACTCTTCTTGGCTGCAGTGGTTATTAATATATTTACATGCTTCCAGCTCCCGTTTTTGCTGACAGCTCATACTTTTCCTTTTTCTCCCTCCCTCGCTCACAGACACTGTATGGCAGTCCATTCTCCCTGCAGCACGGACTACACTGCCTATGATGCTACATTCTTTAGAGCTATACCGGTAGCATTCTGCCTGTTAGCTTAGCACAACAACAAAAACAAAAAGGCCTCTCTCACCCAGGAAACACGCAGAGAGAGAGCGTCACCCTGTAACCATGGCAACCGTAACGCTGCCGCCTGGAGCAACAGAACGTAGCTGTCAAACAAAACCCAAACAGTCCTGACCCGCCACAATATGAAACAGGGAAGTACCGCCGTGTAATCCATTTATTTCAACAAAGTAACTGTATTCTAAATACCACCTTTTTAAACGGTAACTGTAACGGAATACAGTTACTCATATTTTGTATTTTAAATACGTAACGGCGGTACATGTATTCCGTTACTCCCCAACACTGCCTACTGGTGATGGCCAGAGGGGAATTATAAAGTGGAATTGTAAAGCGCTTTGAGGGTCTCAAAAAGCACTATATGAATGCAATCCATTATTATTTAAACCAACTGTTAACTGTATATTTCTGTACATTTAAGTATTATTATTCATATTGCCGCATTCATTGACCTTGTTTATAGGTAATGTCATTGTTTGATCATATTAAAATGTACCTAATTTAATGTTTAAAGGTACTTGAAAAAGGCAAAATCCCATGTAAAATTAGGGCAACAAACTGTATTGTCATTACTGAAAATAACCGTATTTTCATGAGAAAGTTATTTTCTGTTATTTCAATTAAATAATTTCATGGTATTATTTTGGCGCTCCAGCTGCCGGAATATTACTGTTTTTTTAAGATTTTTTCTTTTTTTTACGGTGTTGTACTTTCTACCAAAAATGTCCCACGTCTGGGACTAATAAAGGTTTATCTTATCTTATCTTAAAAAACCTGAACCAGCAAAGAAATTGTAACAAAATTTTCACATTAAAAAAATCAACATGTTCTTTCCTTTAAATAAATAAATAAATATATATATATATATATATATATATATATATATATATATATATATATATATATATATATATATATATATATATATATATATATATATATATATATATATATATATATATATATATATCCATATATCCATATATATACCCAAGTACCTAAACAAACTAACATGCTCTGGGTCCTGTGCTCATTTACCCTTAAAATCAAAAATAAAAATGATATGAAATGAGTAAAATAATTAGTAGTAGGTATTATGTACTTTTCCCACCCCTCTGACCACCCCACATTGGGGGGCTCTATTGTGTTATAAGGTTTGGAACGAAGCCGTAGGAAATGTAGCAGATCAGGATAATTGTTGGGGGGTGATCATGTACTCCTGTCTCAAAAACATCCTATTTGGCACTACGGTGTGGAAAAGTTTCATGATAGTGTCTCAGCCCCTCGGCCAGGGGTCTCAAACTCCAGTCCTCGAGGACCGGTGTCCTGCAACTTTTCCATTTGTCCAACACACCTGTATAAAACTAGTAGGTCATTAGCAAGAGTATAGAACTTGACTGCATGCTGAAATGGCAACTCTTAACCCTACTCAAGTAAAATTAAGTAAATGTAAGTGTTCGGAAAAATGTACTTTTAAAAGTACTTTTATTGCACCATGTTCATTCACTCATGAGCTGCTGTGACATGATTCAAATGGCTGAATTGCCACCTCAGTATGCAGTCAGGTTCTATAGAGTCTTGCCAATGACCTACTAATTATATTAAGGTGTGTTGCAACAGGGACAGGTGGAAAAGTTGAAGGACACTGGCCCTCGAGGACTGGAGTTAGGTATATGCAACAAATTCATGTTCTTTCTCTTTGATGTACAGTGGGGCAAAAAAGTATTTAGTCAGCCACCGAGTGTGCAAGTTCCCCCACTTAAAATGATGACAGAGGTCAGTAATTTGCACCAGAGGTACACTTCAACTGTGAGAGACAGAATGTGAAAAAAAAATCCATGAATTCACATGGTAGGATTTGTAAAGAATTTATTCGTAAATCAGGGTGGAAAATAAGTATTTGGTCAATAACAAAAATACAACTCAATACTTTGTAACATAACCTTTGTTGGCAATAACAGAGGTCAAACGTTTACTATAGGTCTTTACCAGGTTTGCACACACAGTAGCTGGTATTTTGGCCCATTCCTCCATGCAGATCTTCTCAAGAGCAGTGATGTTTTGGGGCTGTCGCCGAGCAACACGGACTTTCAACTCCCGCCACAGATTTTCTATGGGGTTGAGGTCTGGAGACTGGCTAGGCCACTCCAGGACTTTCAAATGCTTCTTACGGAGCCACTCCTTTGTTGCCCGGGCGGTGTGTTTTGGATCATTGTCATGTTGGAAGACCCAGCCTCATTTCATCTTCAAAGTTCTCACTGATGGAAGGAGGTTTTGGCTCAAAATCTCACGATACTTGGCCCCATTCATTCTGTCCTTAACACGGATCAGTCGTCCTGTCCCCTCGGCAGAAAAACAGCCCCATAGCATGATGTTTCCACCCCCATGCTTCACAGTAGGTATGGTGTTCTTGGGATGCAACTCAGTATTCTTCTTCCTCCAAACACGACGAGTTGAGTTTATACCAAAAAGTTCTACTTTGGTTTCATCTGACCACATGACATTCTCCCAATCCTCTGCTGTATCATCCATGTGCTCTCTGGCAAACTTCAGACGGGCCTGGACATGCACTGGCTTCAGCAGCGGAACACGTCTGGCACTGCGGGATTTGATTCCCTGCCGTTGTAGTGTGTTACTGATGGTGACCTTTGTTACTTTGGTCCCAGCTCTCTGCAGGTCATTCACCAGGTCCCCCCGTGTGGTTCTGGGATCTTTGCTCACCGTTCTCATGATCATTTTGACCCCACGGGATGAGATCTTGCGTGGAGCCCCAGATCGAGGGAGATTATCAGTGGTCTTGTATGTCTTCCATTTTCTGATGATTGCTCCCACAGTTGATTTTTTCACACCAAGCTGCTTGCCTATTGTAGATTCACTCTTCCCAGTCTGGTGCAGGTCTACAATTCTTTTCCTGGTGTCCTTCGAAAGCTCTTTGGTCTTGGCCATGGCGGAGTTTGGAGTCTGACTGGTTGAGGCTGTGGACAGGTGTCTTTTATACAGATGATGAGGTCAAACAGGTGCCATTCATACAGGTAACGAGTGGGGGACAGAAAAGCTTCTTACAGAAGACGTTACAGGTCTGTGAGAGCCAGGGATTTTCCTTGTTTGAGGTGACCAAATACTTATTTTCCACCCTGATTTACGAATAAATTCTTTACAAATCCTACCATGTGAATTCATGGATTTTTTTTTCACATTCTGTCTCTCACAGTTGAAGTGTACCTCTGGTGCAAATTACTGACCTCTGTCATCATTTTAAGTGGGGGAACTTACACAATCGGTGGCTGACTAAATACTTTTTTGCCCCACTGTACATGTGCTGAGGAGCTGCCATGCCATCCAACGTGGCATCCTGTCAGCTTTTCTATAAATTTCTTTTCTTCTTTTTTTCTTTAAAGGAGGAGGGGGCTGAGTCAGAGTGATTGAGGTCGGTTGGTTAGGGTTTGGAAGTTTTTGATCTAGGAGCAGGAGGAAGTAAGGACAGGCCTTTGTATTTAATTGTGTAACTTTGTTTTCTAAAACAGTACCTTTGTTCTAAAGACGAATCACATGCGCACATCGCAGTGGGCTACCGAGGTTATCAGGTTAAATTTAGTCAAAAACCAGAAGATCTTACTCGCTGGTTTCAATTAAACTATTCTGCAGATCTTTGGGCTCCAGATGAAAGCAGTGGAATAAGTTTGTTAGAAGCACTCCCTGTCTCATATGGTAGACACCAAAGCACCCACCGTAGCATATGTAAAAATAGACAAAAGAAGAAGAAGAAAGAAATAGAAATGTACAATTTACGAAGCTGTGTTAAATTCATACATTACATTATAATACATATATTATAAATAAGCCACAGCTCTGAGGTCGAATTAAAGAAGTTGTGTGTGTGTTTTCTTTTGTATTTTCCTTTTAGAAGGCAACTTTCTTTAAAGGAAATCCTGCAGGAAGGGCTTTAGCTTTGTCTGTGAAACTAAGACCTAAACATCAGATTCACTTTGGTCTCACTTTCCATTATCTGCATTGCTCATGGTTTAACTCTCTGTATTTTCATAAGTTGAGTTTTATGTCTACACGTCAAAGTGTTTTTTTTTATTGCTTGTTTGTAGCATTACGCACAAGTTTCCACCCTTCAAAATAAATGAAAAAACTTTAATAACACCTCTTTTTTCTTATTTTAATTGTCCTTAACTCATTTGTAGCCCACAGTAATTCTGGGAATGAAAGAATTGGGGCATCAAATGGAAACTCGTCTGTCATGCTAAAAACAAGCAAAGAAAAAAAAAAAACATTTTAAAATCTAGGCATTAAATTCATCTTATAAAAATACTAAGTGTTAAACCATGAGCAATGCAGATAATCATAGCTGGACTGGCCATCGGGCATATTGGGCATTTGCAAGGTGGGCCGCTGGCGATTTTTTGTTTTTATGGGCCGATGGATTTTTTTTTTTTTTTTTGGAAGGGTATAAATAATGAAAGGTGTTGGATTGGCCAATTGGTCATGATCGACTCTGGGCTGGACCAATTACAGCCAAGGAGGTCGGATGCACCCTGCCTCTTGTTTAGCAATCTTATAGACGAACTAAAGAAAATGGAGAACAAAAAAAGGAAAGGAGGTGCAGAAAAATTAGGGCCAAAAAGAAACAAGCTCTTCAGTCAGACGCTGCCAAATGTGTAAAAATAACTGAATTGTTTGGTGGTGGCTATGGTGGAGATTTCACAGATTTAGCAACATCAGCAAGTGGTGGAGGCCAGCAGGTGGATGAGGGAAGGGGAGGCAAGAGGAGGAGAGACCTGAGGCGGCCGCCGGTCCGAGTGTCAGGTGAACTGAACTTCAGGTAAAACGTTATGACCTGCAGTGTATCTGGGTCAGATATAAACTAAGTTTAGTTGTAGTTTATTTTCGTTGTGCTGAGTTTTTACAGTCGCTTAGAATAACTCGTACTGCGTGCTAGCTAGCATGACAGAGTTTATATACTGCTGGGCGGGTGCTATGATGTTACTGATAGTGAATTTTATTTTATGCTTAAGGTTAGTTTCTCAAACTCCTCAAAATCTTAACAAATTGTGCCAATCCTTACATGTTGCATCAGACTGAGTTATCATCAAAAGTGGAGAAGTCTGTGACAGAGGAGACAGAAGAGCAGGAGAGAGAGAGCCAGGGCATCGATTACTTTGCTCGCCCTGAACCTGCCATATTACAGGCCTTCTTAGATTACCACCCACAGCAGAACAGCAGCAGTGCAGTTGTTATTAGTGATGGGATTTCCAGCTCTTTTTAGAGATCCGGCTCCTTCGGCTCGGCTCACTAAAAAGAGCCGGCTCTTTCGGCTCCGAACCGGCTCTTCAGGTTGTTTTGTTGCTTTAATTATTTAATCATTAACAATAATATAAAATTATGCAGAAAAGGAATTACTAATGTTAAAAAAAGTGGTT
This sequence comes from Neolamprologus brichardi, assembly GCF_056152115.1. Taxonomy (NCBI): domain Eukaryota; kingdom Metazoa; phylum Chordata; class Actinopteri; order Cichliformes; family Cichlidae; genus Neolamprologus; species Neolamprologus brichardi. Next base: position 29,274,303 of record NC_142110.1, read on the forward strand.
GTTTATATATGGCCCCTAGAGACAAAGCACGTACAAACTCTAAAGCATATACAAACTCCAAAAAGCACGTACAAACTCCAAAACACATTTCTAGCATGAACTGAACTTCCAAAACAGAGCTACCCAGATCACTTAAATTACACAATTGAAAGTATGTGTGTATTGTTTGTGTATTTATAGACAAGCACTCATATTTATTCAAATAATTAAAAAAAAATAATTCATTTACCTGTTACTACCACACACCAAATCCGGTTGTTGATACTTCCTGGCTTGTGTAGCCACTAGGTAACAAAAGCTCAACACTGCGCCCTAGCATCCTGGAGCACTTCTGTTGTCTTTTGTACGTGCTTCTGAATTTTTACGTGTTTTGGAGTTTGTACATGCTTTGTCTCTAAGGTCCACCATAAATATACTTTATTTATTCACTCCACATAAAATGTAATAAATAAATCATATAATACAAAGAACAACTATTTACATTTCAAACTTTTAACTATTTAAATTTTCAGCTTTTTCCTTTTAAACAAATTTAACGTGAAACAACACAAAACACTGCAAACCACAACACAATTAAATATAAATTAAAATATTAAAACAAAAAGAAGATGCACATTCTCTGTCATATGGGCCTGCATAATTTCTGAATCCTTTATCATCTGCAACTGAAAATAGTGGATGATTACTATACCTTTCTAATATGACGTTGTTGTCCCTCGCTCTCTTTCTCTCTGGCTCTGATCCTGTGCTACTGCGAGTGTAACTAACGCCCCTCCCCCCTCTGCCGGTACAGGCCGCGCCCGAGTTTAGCGGAAAAAAGGGCGAGAGAGAGGGTGAGAGAAAGAAAAAAAAAACCTCACGGCTCCCAATAAGGAGCCGGCTCGCGTCGTTCACTTCAAAGAGCGGGCTCTAAGAGCCATTTCGTTCGCGAACGACCCATCACTAGTTGTTATGAGGGTGTTCAGCTGTAAAGATGGCACCAACAGGAAGTGGCTTACTTATTGCAAAGAACGATATTTATTGTTCTGCTTTGTGTGTCTGGCATTTGCAAGGCGGACTGACACCAGCGCATTTATAACAGGCATGAGTGACTGGCAACATATACATCTGTGCACAGAGGAGCATGAAAAGAGCACTACACACCAGACCTGTGCTGAAGCTTTTTTCTTAAGGTGCTCAAAAGGCAACATCAGGAGCTTGTTTGCTGGCAGTCAGTTGTCAGCTCACAGAGCACAAGTGAAAAAGAGACGGCAAGTTTTAGAGCGTATAGTGGATGTGATCAAAGTACTTGGGAAGAGGGGACTCAGCTATAGGCATGTGGAGAATGAGGCTGCATACACTTTGGGTGATAACACCATCGATCATGGTAACTTTCTGGAACTGATTGTGTTATTAGGCAAGTATGATATGTGCCTTGGAGAACATTTGAATGACTGCATTGAAAAAAGCAAGAAGTTGCATCAGACCAGTAGATCAAGAGGTAGAGGATCTCTCATCACCCTACTCTCCAAAACAACTGTCAACTCAGTGATTGATGCACTTGGCCATCTCATTCAAGAGAGCATCGCCAGTGATGTCCAGAAAGCTGGGATGTTTTCTGTTCAGGTAGACACAACCCAAGACATCACAGGTTATGATCAGTGTTCAGTAATCATCAGGTATGTTACTGAGGCTGTGCAGGAGAGGCTTGTCTCCATAGTGAGGTGCGAAGCATCCACGGGGCAGTACTTTTGTAAACTTGCTTTCCAGAGTTTTAGAGCATCTGAATCTAGACAAGGCCATGTGCATTGGGAATGCAACAGATGGTGCTTCAAATATGCAGGGCCAGTACAAAGGCTTTTCAGCACTTATGACTGCCCAGTCTCCAACTCATGTGCATGTGTGGTGCTATGCACACATACTTAATCTTGTGCTTGCTGACACAACACAAAGTGTCATTGAAAGTGGATCACTCTTTAATTTACTTAATGACATAGCTGTGTTCATCAAGGAGTCCTATCACAGGGTTAATCTGTGGGAGAAGCAAACCCAAGAGAAAAGTCACAGATGCCTCAGTCCAATAGGTGAGACATGGTGGTGGGCCAAGCACGATGCCCTCCAAAAAATTTTTGGACATTTTGGAAAACCAGATGATGGCCTCTTCGTTGATGTAGCGCTGACCCTGGAAGCCATTGAAAAGAGGGAAAAAGAAAAGCCAGCTGTTCGCGCCAAAGCACGAGGCTTTAAAGAGTGTCTCTTGAAGCATGAAACTGTGTTAACAGCACAGATATTTCTTAGAGTGTTTGAGCAAACAACTTCTCTGTCGAAGGACCTCCAGTCAAAGGGGATGGACATTCTCTCTGCCCATCATATGGTGACTGCCACACAAGATAGCCTCAAAAGTATTGCCAGGGACTTTCCAACTGTGAAGGCAGCTGCAGACACATTTGTGAAACAGACAAATCAAAAACTAGAGGAGAGGGAGAACAACGCAGACATGGAAGTGGAGGCTGAACTACCTGAAAAGAGAGCCAAGAAGAGAAAAGGCATGGCTGGAGAGATGCCTGAAGATGAGTCGCAAATCAATGCTGAGAAATCATATGAGGTAAAAGTGCACAACATCATCCTGGATACAGTTATTCAAGCAATCCACAGACGATTTGTCATACATGGCCCTCTTCTTGCGGATTTGGCATGGTTGGACCCCAGGAAGTTTAGCCAGGTCAGAACAGTTTCTCTTCCAAGTAATGCATTTCAAAACCTCAGCACCCGTCTACTTAAATTTGACAGCAGGGCTACAGTTAATAACCTTCAGTCAGAACTGAAACGTTTTGCTGAACAGTGGGAAAGGCTTAAGACATCACATGTAGATGACTACAGAACCAGAACAGCAAAGGACAGACCTGAAGAATGGGACGAAGAAAGTGAAATTGTGACCAAAAGCTGTGGTTCTTGCAAAAATTGCCCACTGTGCTGCTATCAAATACTCAGGCGGTTCAACATGCTGTCTGATGCCTATCGTCTCCTTGGGCTGGCATACAAGTACCTGCTGACCCTCTCCCTCACTCAGGTTGCCTGTGAAAGAACATTCTCTACACTCAAGTTCATTAAAAGCAGACTCCGAAGCAGCCTGTCTGCAAACAAGCTGGAGATGTTTATGCTGATGGCAACTGCAAAGGACATTCTCGTGTCATTGGACTCTGACATGGTCATTGACAGGGGAGCTGAGAAGAGTGACCTGCTGAGAAAGCTCCTTTTGTAACCTGGTGAGGTGAAATAAAAATGAGCAAAACATTCCTAATTATCTATTGTTAATATTAAATTCAGCTTTATTGTTATTGCCTAAAGTGCAGTCAAATGAATACGTTTAGTATCTACCGTCACTTCAAACAAGTCAAGTGCTCGGTAAATGCTTAGAATTTGTCCATCTTAATAGATAGAATAAATATGAGATTGGAGCATTAGGCATTTATAAACATATATTCTTACAGTCTTAATCTGTCATTGTTTCATTTCAGATGCTGTCAGTCATTTAAGGAGGACTGAAGTGTGTTCATTTTAAGTAAGTACTATATGGAATATGATTCAACCATTTTCTAGAGTAAGCATACCAGTACTGTCATCATCTGAAAAAATCTATTAAGTGCAATTCTTTCTCAACCTTCACTGTCTGTCCTTTCACTTCTTAAAGGTTTCCATGTCTTAAGATCTGTTCAGTGTTGCTGCTGTGGAAGTGTTGTAGGTGACCTTTTATTGATGAGTGAATAGTCTTTGGCGATACAATTCAATCACAATCTGTCCTTTATCGATTTTAATATTCATCTAATCTTTGTTCCATTCTGTCCTGTTTTTCAGGGTCAAATCATACATTGTTTGTTTGTTTAAGAGGTTCTCTAGACTATTCAACTTTTTAAGTTCATCAACGTAAGTACTGCTGTATATGATTCCTCTAATTTTGTGGAATAAAGATGCCAGTACTGTGATCATCTGAGCAAGTCCATCAATTGCCATTCACTGTTCTTTGTCCTTTTACTTGTGTCCTGTTTTTCAGGGTCCCATATAATTTCTTCAGAAGAAAGTACTGTATATGATGCCAGTATTTTCCCATATTTTCTAGATACTGTATTAGTACTGTGTGTAAAATGCCATCAAAAACTCAATTAAGTGTTATTCTTATTCTTCTTTCTCACCTTTCTTTCTCTGTCTCCTTTCATATTTAAAGATTGCTGTGTTAAAAAAATATATTGTGCTACCATGCTGTTTTGTACTGTTTTGGTAAATAAAGTTTATGAAAATATCACTAAATTTGTAATTTATTAATTTTAATATTAATTAATGATCATGTCTCACCTCTAGTGTTCTTGGTCTTAATTTCAATTCAATTCAATTCAATTTTATTTATATAGCGCCAAATCACAACAAATGTCACCTCAAGGCGCTTCATAGATACAGAGAAAAGCCCAACAATCATATGACCCCCTATGAGCAAGCACTTTGGCGACAGTGGGAAGGAAAAACTCCCTTTTAACAGGAAGAAACCTCCGGCAGAACCAGGCTCAGGGAGGGGCGGCCATCTGCTGCGACCGGTTGGGGTGAGAGAAGGAAGACAGGATAAAAGACATGCTGTGGAAGAGAGACAGAGATTAATAACAGATATGATTCAATACAGAGAGGTCTATTAACACATAGTGAGTGAGAAAGGTGACTGGAAAGGAAAAACTCAATGCATCATGGGAATCCCCCGGCAGCCTACATCTATTGCAGCATAACTAAGGGAGGATTCAGGGTCACCTGGTCCAGCCCTAACTATATGCTTTAGCAAAAAGGAAAGTTTTAAGCCTAATCTTAAAAGTAGAGATAGTGTCTGTCTCCCGAATCCAAACTGGAAGCTGGTTCCACAGAAGAGGGGCCTGAAAACTGAAGGCTCTCCCTCCCATTCTACTTTTAAATACTCTAGGAACAACAAGTAGGCCTGCAGAGTGGGAGCGAAGTGCTCTAATAGGGTAATATGGTACTACAAGGTCATTAAGATAAGATGGGGCCTGATTATTTAAGACCTTGTATGTGAGGAGCAGGATTTTGAATTCAATTCTGGATTTAATAGGAAGCCAATGAAGGGAAGCCAAAACAGGAGAAATATGCTCTCTCTTTCTAGTCCCTGTCAGTACTCTTGCTGCAGCATTTTGGATTAACTGAAGGCTTTTCAGTGAGGTTTTTGGACATCCTGATAATAATGAATTGCAGTAGTCCAGCCTGGAAGTAATAAATGCATGAACTAGTTTTTCAGCATCACTCTGAGACAGGATATTTCTAATTTTAGAGATGTTGCGCAAATGGAAGAACGCAGTCTTACATATTTGTTTAATATGTGCGTTGAAGGACATATCCTGGTCAAAAATGACTCCAAGGTTCCTCACAGTGTTACTGGAGGCCAAGGTAATGCCATCCAGAGTAAGAATCTGGTTAGATACCATATTTCTAAGCTTTTCAGCGCCGAGTACAATGACCTCAGTTTTATCTGAGTTAAGAAGCAGAAAGTTAGTGGCCATCCAAGTCTTTATGTCTTTAAGACATTCCTGCAGTTTAACTAATTGGTGTGTGTTATCTGGCTTTATGGACAGATAGAGCTGGGTGTCATCTGCATAGCAGTGAAAATGTATGCTATGTCTTCTAATGATGCTGCCTAGGGGAAGCATGTATAATGTAAACAGAATTGGTCCTAGCACTGAACCCTGTGGAACTCCATAATTAACCTCAGTGTGTGAAGAGGACTCTCCATTTACATGCACAAATTGGAGTCTATTAGATAGATATGATACAAACCACTGCAGTGCAATACCTGTAATACCTACAGCATGTTCTAATTGCTCTAACAGGATATTATGGTCAACAGTATCGAATGCTGCACTAAGGTCAAGAAGGACAAGCACAGAGATGAGTCCACTGTCAGAGGCCATAAGAAGATCATTTGTAACCTTCACTAAAGCTGTTTCTGTGCTGTGATGAACTCTGAAACCTGACTGAAACTCTTCAAATAAACCATTCCTCTGCAGATGATCTGTTAGCTGTTTGACAACTACTCTTTCAAGGATTTTTGATATGAAAGGAAGGTTGGAGATTGGCCTATAATTAGCTAAGACTGCTGGGTCTAGAGATGGCTTTTTGAGTAAAGGTTTAACTGCAGCCACCTTGAAGGCCTGTGGTACATAGCCGATTATTAGAGATAGGTTGATCATATATAAGATCAAAGAATTAATCAATGGCAGGACTTCTTTGAGCAGTTTTGTAGGAATGGGGTCTAAAAGACACGTTGATGGTTTGGAGGAAGTAATTATTGAAGTTAACTCAGAAAGATCGATTGGAGAAAAAGAGTCTAACTTAACATCAATGGAACTAAGAGTAGCTGTAGATAATATTACATCTGTGGGATGATTATTGGTAATTTTTTCTCTAATGATACAAATTTTATTTGTGAAGAAGTTCATGAAGTCATCACTAGTTAACGTTAAAGGGATGGTTGGCTCAAAAGAGCTCTGACTTTTTGTCAGCCTGGCTACAGTGCTGAAGAGAAACCTGGGGTTGTTCTTATTTTCTTCAATCAGTGATGAGTAGTAAGCTGTTCTGGCTTTGCAGAGGGCTTTCTTATAAAGCAACAAACTATTTCTCCAGGCTAAATGATGATCCTCTAAATTTGTGACACGCCATTTCCTCTCCAGATTACGAGTCATCTGCTTTAGGGTACGTGTTTGAGAATTATACCACGGGGTCAGGTACTTCTGATTAGAGACCTTAGTTTTCACCGGAGCTACAGTATCCAGAGTCGTACGTAGTGAGGAGGTGAAATTATTAACAAGATAATCGACCTCTGTTGGGGTAGCGTTCAGATAGCTGCTCTGCTCTGTGTTGGTACAGGGCATTGACGATGATAACAGTGGGTGGATTATATTCTTAAACTTAGTTACAGCGCTTTCAGAAAGACATCTACTTTGATAAAGTCTACTCTCCACTGCTGCGTAATCAATTATTGTAAATGTAAATGTTATCAGGAAATGATCAGACAGGAGAGGGTTTTCAGGAAACACTGTTAAATGTTCAGTTTCTATGCCATATGTTAAAACAAGATCTAGAGTGTGATTAAAGTGGTGGGTGGGTTCTTTTACATTTTGAGAGAAACCAATTGAGTCTAACAACAGATTAAATGCCATGTTGAGGCTGTCATTTTTAGCATCAACATGGATGTTAAAATCACCCACAATAATTATTTTATCTGAGCTCAGAACTAAATTAGATATAAAGTCTGAGAAATCAGACAGAAACTCTGTGTAAGGCCCAGGTGGACGATAGATGATAACAAGTAAGACTGGTTTCTGAGTTTCACAGCTGGGGTGGACAATGTTAAGCATCAGGCTTTCAAATGAATTAAAAGTCTGTCTTGGTCTTTCATTAATTAATAGACTGGTGTGAACAATTGCTGCCACACTGCCCCCTCGGCCTGTGCTTCGAGATTTCTGGTAGTTAGAATGACTCGGGGGTGTTGATTCATTTAAACTAACATAATCATCCTGCTGCAACCAGGTTTCTGTAAGGCAGAGTAAATCGATTTGTTGATCAATTATTAAGTCATGTACTAACAGAGACTTGGAGGAGAGAGACCTAATATTTAATAATCCACATTTCACTGTTTTACTCTTTGGTTCAGGTGTGGATACTGTATTGTTCTTTCTTTGTAAATGTTTAAGTTGTTTGTTGCTGGTTTTTAGTTTGTTTTTTGTCTTTTTGGAAGCTGACACAGTCTCTATGGAGATGGGTTTTTGGGGGGGTAGCAGGAGGAGAGAAGCTGCAGAGAGGCGTGTAAGACTGCAACTCTGCTTCCTGGTCCCAACTCTGGATAGTCATGTTTTGAGGGGTTTAATAAATTTGTCGATATTTCTAGAAATGAGAGCTGCTCCATCCAAAGTGGGATGGATGCCATCTCTCCTAACAAGACCAGGTTTCCTCCAGAAGGTTTGCCAATTATCTATGAAGCCCACATCATTTCTGGGACACCACTCAGACAGCCAGCAATTTAAGGAGAACATGCGGCTAAACATGTCACTCCTGGTCTGATTGGGGAGGGGACCAGAGAAAACTACAGGTAGAAACATTTCAGGTTTCTACCATGTGTTGTAGATAGTTCAGGAGGTCAACTCGACCAAGCAGTCTTTTTGTTTCCGCTGTGTACTGTTTAAAATCCAGAATAGGGAGGATGGTGTAGGTTTAAGTTTATTAGATTGATACATATATACCAACAAGGCAGTGTACATCAAAGCAGTCGTTTTCATGCAAAGGCTTTATGGCTTTTCCTATTTTCATATATGAAAACCACATATACACTTCAAATCGTCAGGAGACTGACATTAATGTTTCATTTCTCTGAACTTGTGCTGTAATTCTAACTTCAAAATACCTAGGTAATTAGAGAAAAACAAGGAGGCAACAATGTGTAATTTAAAAGGAAAATATTCTGGCATTATACTCCAGCTTAAACTCCTACTTTTAAGGTGAGAATGATATATACTTCAGTAAGTGCACTCACACGTGGAGTAAGTTTGGAGCTTTGGCATTTGTGCCATTCAGGACAAACAACTGAAAGCTTCTATCTCTTTCTATAACTTCTGGAGGGACCAGGAGTTATACAACTGCATGTTTTATAACTGCTCCTCTATAACACAGATCACACAGAGCTTCTATTCTTATGTATTTATATCCTAAATTATTTTTTGTACCTTATAGATTTATATTTCTTTTTTATCATTTGTACTGTCAGTCACAGGAAGCCTGAATAAAGGAGGAGTTACACTGAATCATCTCTGCAGTAAGAAGAGGAAAGATGACAAACTGATCTCACTGAGAAAAACATTTCATTTTCCTTTAGAGGCTGTTTGTCCGTTTTCCTTTCAAACTCCGGCCTCGGTAATGAAGAGATATTTTTATCTAGCCTGCAGGAAGAACTGATGTGCTGAAGTCTGTGAAATTATCTATTTGTAGTCTGAAATAATCTTTAGTTTAGCTGAAAGAAAAGCAGAAAATCGTCAGATTTAAAGAATTTCTGTGGGAATGTTTCCTTACTGAGGAGCGTCTTGACCTCGACAGGAGCTCACCTTTTTCTACATTTCCCTCAAAATCTGAGCTTAATTTACAGACTCATGGCTGAAGTTCTCATCCTGTTTGACTCCTTTTTAATGTTCTCAGCATGAAGGTTCGTGGAGGAGGAGGAACCTGAGCAGCTCCTGTCACAAACTGCCGAATAACAAAAACACATGAAACACTTGTAGGGTCTTAATGAAATCTGTTTATTTTACAACATGAAGAAAATCAAAGCATCTGAAAGAAGAAACACAACAACAACAACAACAAAATAAACTCCTCCATGGAGTGAAAAGATGCTCTGAAACAGCAAACACTTTTACAGTTTATTTTGACAAAAAAAATAATTATAAACTATCACAACAACAAAGAGCAGATGAACATATTTGATATCTATATTAACCATATTTACATTTAATCCCACCTTTCAGTTATAACAAAACAGTAAAGTATCATCCTTCATTCGAGGGGGGGGGTTATTTCTTAAACTGTTTTCCAAACTTGTACTGCAGAGCTCCTCTGGTTCCTTCATCCACTCTGCTTCGCATCTCTTCCAGTTTCTGGACCTTCTCTGTGTCTCCTTTCTCATCTATCTTTTCAATCAGGAAGTCCAGGTGGACAAATGTGGACGCTGAATCAGCTTTCAGAGCAATCTGCTCCAGTCTGACAACATGTTGGTAGGACTCATCCAGGAACAGTGACTTCTCTGCTGTCAGTTGGTTCATTTCTTTATTAAGATCTTCCAAAAGAGTTGACTTCTGGTCACTTTCCGATTTATTCTTCTCATACTTTTTCTTCATTTCTTCCAAAGTCCTCTGAACTTTCCTTGTCTTGGTCACATATCTTCGTTTTTCTTTCACATGAGCTGATACAGGACACTTATTGGTACAAACAGTGCAGTGGCCATCTTTCATGACCTCACAGTGTTCAGGATACCAGGCCATTGTGCATCCAGGATAGTGACAGTTCTCCTTACAGACAGTACAGCAGGTAGCTGCTTTGTAAAAACAAACCCTCATCCCAGCATCAATATCTTCTTTAACTTTGTAGGGCTCATCAACTTCTACAGTGAAGTTTTCATTCTTCTTTATCTTTTCTTTATATTTCTTCAGAGCTTCTTGACTCTGTCTGATTTCTGTCTGCTTTAGTTCTGCCAGTTCGATTCTCTCTTTCAGGTTTTGGATGGAGGCTGTCAATCTGATTCGTTCTGTCAATACTTTCTGTGTTTTCTTTACATTTTGAGGTGCAGATCGTTCTAGAAAGTCTGAGAACTCTCTCATTCCTTTATCTGTTACTCCCCAAGAGAACTCAAAGACAGACACATCCTCCTCTGTTCTATCTTCCTTCTGTTGGTTATCAAACAGGAAGTGAATGGGCTGATCCTTCTCATTTCTGGCACATTTAAATTTTGCAGCTTTAAGAGCTTTAAAAGCATTTTTAGGTGCAATTCCATTTGAATTTGTGATGAGAGTTATGATATTTTTCTCTACGTCTTTTCCAAACAGAGACATCATTGCATCAAAGACGTACATCAATCGGTCACTCAGTCTATTATCTGTCGCCTTCATCACCAGACCCACTACATTAACTTCATGAACTCCATCCTCTGATTGAAACAGGTCCAATAACCTTTGGTAGATAATGTCATCATGCTCAGTCCCTCTGGTGTCTCCATATCCAGGAGTATCGATGACGGTCAGAGAGTAGGGCAGAGTTTTATCTTCAAAACCAAAGATTTCATACACAATCACATCTAATGTCTGACTGCCTGCGTGATTATTCTCCTCCTCCTCTACAATCTGAAACCAGACTTCATCCTCCCACTTCACTCCCATGCTGTAGTTGAACAGAGCATTGATCAGAGTAGATTTTCCTGCTCCTGTTTCACCCACAAGTAAGATGGTTTTATTTGTCTTGTTTGGGTTTTTTTCACCAACAGTCATTCTTGTTAGAGTTCCAAACTCTTGTTTCTTTGGTCTGAACTGGTAAACAGCAGGAGATCCTGGATGAATTTTAATACTTCTGCATATAATGTCCTTGTATTTGGATGAGATGTTTCTGTAGAAAAAAGTGAAAGAGCTCAGTAAATCTTTAAACCTGGGTTACAAATTTTATTCTTTCTGAAATTAAATATGTGGTTGTTTTCTATTCTAAAGTTAAAGAGTTATTCAAAATCATATATCTACAGACAGATGAAAAATTGAAGGAAATACCTGAAACTGTGACCACTGTCATTAGCCGGTCTGGTTGTTGTGTAATGCTCTGCTATGATTAGACTGTTAAAATAAAATATGTGATTATTATTCTGCAGTGTCTTTGCAGGACCTTAGCAAAGAGGGAGCAGATAAAAAAAAATGCTAAAAAAGGTTCTGTACAGATTAAGGTAAGTATAGGTCAAATGCCACTTAAATTTTACATAAACATTGCTTTTACTAGACTTTATCATGTGTTTTAAAGATGAAAGGTAGCTTTTGAACTTTTTAACTTATTACTAGTTAACATGGATGTTTAAATTGCATATTACTCAGTCCATAAGCTGATTAATTAATAAATTAAACACCAAATATAAATACAACAACTTGAACCATTCTGTTATTTTTTCCCATCTTCTTGTATAAAATGTTTTTTTTTTGTCTTTGTAATTTCATTGCCTAACAAAAAGAAGGTATTTTTGTAAAGCAAGCATTCTGTCTTTTGTCACACATTGTTGACTACACTACACTCCATGAAGTCAACAAAATTAAAACTGTTCATTTGAGCAGTCATATCTGTATTCAAACAGAGACATCTGTTGAAGGGCGAAGACTTTGCAGAAAAGAGAAAGAAAATTCAGTTGAACACATAAATGTGATTTTGTTACTCACTTTCTCCCAGTGTGGTCTTGTGCATAGAGCTTTTCATATTGGGGTGGCTGTTCTTGAATCTCTGAATGACAGCAACACAAAATAGATTAACTAAATTAATCTGAGATAAAGATGTCAATTCATCTGTCCATCCATCCATTTTCTTCTCCTTGTCCAGAGCTGGGTCACGGGTGCAGCTGCACCAGCCCTCACCTCCAGCTTATTTAGAGAAACACCAAGTCGTTCTAAGCCTGGCTGAAAAATGTAATCTCTCCAGCGTGTCCTGGTTCTGCCCCGGGGCCTCCTTCCAATTGTTAGACTGTTTATGTTGCCCAATGTTCAGCTATCTATCTGTCCACTAAAGTTTCATTGACTGTTTTACTAAAAGATGCTGAACCACCCTTTTATGCGAAGTATTTCACATTTTTGTGTCATGTACTTGTCACATCTCCGGTGTGTCCAAAGACACTACACATGAAGATTCAGATTAATCTATCTCAACTGTTTGATGTTCAAATATTGGTCTGTTGTCTGACTAAACAATCTGGCTGTATTCACTAAAATGATTTATAAAAAGTTTATGAAAGCCGTTACATGCCAAAGTCTTATATTTGTATTTGTTACAGCTTTTGGTTTCTCTACCTGTTGTTATCTGTGATGAAGAAAAGTCTGGTGTTGACTCCATGCTCCGTTGTGAATCAGAAGCCATTTTCAGGCAAGGGGATCCAAACTCAGCGTCTTGAGAAGTTGTCCTCTCCATCATGTCACTCTTCGGGCTGGAGAGCTGCATAAATTTTTCAGTGAGCTGACATCAACAGCACAAACAGATTAGGAGAATAAGTAAGACAGAAAATCATCAGAAACTTTTACTGTACTTTGAACTGAGATATGGAAGATCACTGAAAATCAAGCATCATATCTCTGAAGGTTGTCAGTCATCCAGGTCATCGTAGTCTAAGGAGCTCGGAAAGAAAGGCGTTTGGACTTCTTTAAGTTGCTTGACCCTAGAACTGAAGAAGCTTCTCGGATGAGAGGTGAAACATTTTCAAGCAACTTAAAGAAGTCCAGACACTTTTCTTTCCAGGCTCTTTAGACCAAGCATCTTTAATTTAAGATAAGAAGTATAATATCATCACTGTGAAGTGATGATATTATGCCAGACAATTTTAGACAAATGTATCTGTACTTCTACATGTAGATAAGTGAAGAATATCTATACCTGTGTCACCCCTGCCGTTGCCTCTCTTGAGAAACTCGAAGCTCTTTGTATACCCACCGGATGTTTGCTGCTGCCTGTGTTCTGCCTCTCTGTCGCACTCAGGATGTGAGAGTTTCTGTCACTTCCTGTACTCACACAGATGGAACCAACTTTTTTGAATAGTTTAGTTCTATTAACAAAAAAGAAATAAATAAATCAACACATTTCTGAACAATTTTCTTAATCTTTCTGGTAACACACATGTCAAACTGGGGCTGCCACTATCTGTGTAGATGGAATACAGAAAATATACTACTAAATATAATAGACAAACATATCCTGATTCAGTCCCACCCAGTAGCGGTTTTTGATATGGGCGACATGGGCGGTTGCACCGGCAGAGGGGGGCGTGGACTTACTAGGCTTAAGCCCGGGTTGTTTTTTCAGAAGCCCGGGGTCTTTTGGAGTGTAATTTTTTCATAGTTAGATGCCTGGCTGACAACAGTATAAAACAAAGACCAGAGATGGGCAGTAACGCGTAATGCGTTACTGTAATCCGATTACTTTTTTCAAGTAACGAGTAAAGTAATGGGATTACTATTGCAAAAACGGTAATTAGATTACCGTTACTTTCCCGTAGGAGCGCTGCGTTACTGCGTTACTAAAACCGTGATTTTTTTGCGAGAATGTCTCATGACAGTGACGTAAGCGAGTGCGACGTTCGTGACAACAGCTGTGTGCAGATCAACAATGGATAATATATCGAGTGCGGGAGAGAGTATGAGCGTGCAGCGTTTAAAGCGTGGAAGTACTGACCTTACTTTAAGTTTGATTCCATAAAAAGTGACAAAAACATTAGCGTCCGTTGTGCGTGCAGGGCTCTAGACTAACTTTTTGCCATGGGCGTACCGGTACGCCTAACTTTAAAACGTTAGGCGCACACAAATTTTATAATAATTTATATAATATAATGTGTTTTTCTGGATACACTGTGCTTTTTCAGCATTCAAAGATTGATGACACCGTGTCAGAGCACTGGCAATGAATTTCAGAAGGATCAGGCCTTAACAGAAAAGTTAGCAATAGTTCTTTTCCTATTACAGCTACATCCACTTCTGTCGTGCCTAGGCTGCTCACTAGGGCTGGGTATCATCACTGATTTCTATAATCCATTCGATTCCGGTTTTCAAAGTCCTGATTCGATTCAATTTAGCCTCAGACAGTCAGAAATATTATAATTCTGATCATTTATCAGTACTGACTTCATTGTGAACATCACAGCAGATGCCTTTGTGTGAAAGTAACTGAGAATAAAACACAGAAAAACATGAAGGAGATTTTCCTGGTCTGGCTTTTTATAGCAGATAACCTTAAAAATATTCTACAATGTTCTGCATATAAAGTTTAAATTTCTTCAGTATTGAACAACAGAAAAAATAGGCTTTCTTGTCCAAGGTCATTTAAGTGAAAAAAAGAAAAAGAAAAGAAAAAGACAGCAGCCGACAGCACTGTAAACAACGGTAGACTGGTGGGTAATAAGCGAATGAATAACACAGAAAACAGAGATTGGAGACGGGAAACTGTTCTTGAAGTACAGAGATGGAGAGAGAGCTAGCTGTGCATGAAGTGTGATTTTAATAGTCGTGGAAGCAAAACAGTGTGAAACAAATGTGAAGCGCAGTTTGCTGCTTCTTTTGCTGCTGGCTCGGTGAATTTTGGTTGGAGAGAGACAAAACCTGCAGCTCAGAATCAGCGCAAAAAGACGTAATCACAGCGCGGACCGGACGCATCAGAATCGCTAAGCTCCGACAGTGTGTCCGTGTTCGGGCCGTCGGGTGAGAAAGCCGAGAAAGACAAAGTTGATTCTGATGCGTCAGGTCCGTTCTGTGTTTGCGTCTTTGTGTGGAATCCGTGTACCTGCTCTCATTTGCTGTTTGGTTGTTGTTGAAATGGTTTTGTGAGCTTTAATCTGAGAATCTGGCGTTTCTGGCAAAACACAGTTATATTTAAAAGTCGATTCAGGATTTAATGAATTGATATAGCTTTATTCAAGCTACTCACCTCCCACTTCCACCTGCACTTTCAACTGGACCACGGCCAATCAGAGAGGTCCCGCCCCTTACTATCTCTGATTGGTTTAGTCCACGATAGGGTCTGTTGTTGACCACAGGGAAGGTTGCAGATTTTTTTTTTTTTTTTTTGCTACCCGAACAGTTGGTCGCACAGGTGCAACCAAATATGTTTTTTAGTCGCACCACTGAAAAATTTGGTCGCATTTGCGACCAAATTGGTCGCACTCTAGAGCCCTGGCGTGGGAAGAAAACTTCTTTTTACAGCGAAAAAAACCCCCCTAAACTTCCAAGCAAGTACCGAGTGCGCTACGACGTAATGGGAAACTCACAGAGAAACTCGCGGATTCTTCAACTGAGCGCTGCGGCACACCTGCACCAGGATAAACCTCCGCCTACCCCACTCCTGCTTTACAGGTGAAAATAGAGCAACAGGACCGCTAGTCTTTGACTTTATTTATTTTCTGCTGTGTTTTACTTGCATCTATTTGAAAGAGTGAGTGTAAACACACACACACACAAAAAAATTATGTGCTGGAATGTGCAGAAAATAGGTTTAAATGTTAAACAAATTTCTTCCAGTCAGTGAATGTTTTATATAATTAAATTTTTTCTTGATGCATAAAGTTAAAAGATTAAAACTAATAAAACAAGTTTTAAAAAGGGACTTTTCCATTTGATTACATTTTGTATGATGGATTTTGCAGAAAAAGTAGAATTGGGCTGAAAGATCTATCACTTTATCACCTATTCAGGTTGTAAATCGTGTTTTTAAAAAGTAACTAAGTAACTAAGTAATTAATTACTTTTGAAAATAAGTAATCACTAAAGTAACGGGATTACTTTTTTGGGGAAGTAATCAGTAATTAGATACTGATTACTTTTTTCAAGTAACTTGACCAACACTGACAAAGACTACACACAATATTCGAAGAACACAGGGCAAATTCACCCTAATTTTGGCATGATCCAAACTCAGGCACTAGGCGACTGAGCACAGCACTTATGCATGTGAGCGAAGGGGGACAAGGGACAAGGGGGCCTGCGAGTTTGTAGTGATGGGATTTCCGGCTCTTTTTAGAGAACCGGCTTTTTCGGCTCCCAACCGGCTCTTCAGGTTGTTTTGTTGCTTTAATTAATTTATTATTAACAACAATATAAAATTATGCACAAAAGGAATTAGTAATGTAAAAAAAACCAAAAAACGTGGTTTTATTTATATATGTTTATATATAAATATATACTGTGGACCCTAGAGACAAAGCACGTACAAACTCCAAAACACATTTCTAGCGTTAACTGAACTTCCAAAACAGAGCTACCCAGATCACTTACATTACACAATTGAAAGCATATGTGTATTGTTTGTGTATTTATACACAAGCACTCATATATATTCAAATAATTCAAAAAAATGTTCATTTACCTGTTACTACCACACACCAAATCAGGTCGTTGGTACTTGCTGGCTTGTGTAGCCACTAGGTAACAAAAGCTCAACACTGTGCCTAGCATCCTGGAGCACTTCTGTTGTCTTTTGTACGTGTTTTGAGTTTTTATGTGCTTCGGAGTTCGTACGTGTTTTGTCTCTAGGGGCCACCATAAATATACTTTTATTTATTAACTCCACATAAAATGTAATAAAAAAAAATCATATAATACAAAAACCAAATATTTACATTTCAACTTTTAACTATTTAAATTTTTCAACTTTTTCCTTTTAAACAAATTTAAAGTGAAACAACACAAAACACTGCAAACCACAACACAATAAAATATAAATTAAAGTATGAAAACAAAAAGAACATGCATATTCTCTGTCATATAGGCCTGCATGAATAAACTTTCTGAATCCTTTATCATCTGCAACTGAAAATAGTTGTGGATGATTACTATACCTGGCAGGCGTTTTTAGAAATCTCCGTTTTCAGTGACCGAAAACACCGTTTACGTGTGGACGAAAGGTGCAAACGCATAGAAAAATCTGTGTTTTCAAAAATACCCGGGTACATGTGGATGTAGCCTGAGAGTGTAACTACGGCCCCTACCACCTCTACCCAGCGCAAAGCACAAGCCTCGCGTGCGGAGTAAAGCGGAAAAAACGTGCAAGAGATTGAGTGAGAGAAAGAAAAAAAAACAAAAACCCACGGCTCCCAATAAAGAGCCGGCTCGCGTCGTTCACTTCAAAGAGTCGGCTCTAAGAGCAGTTTCGTTCGCGACCGTCACATCACTACCAGCTCCATCCCCACAACATTACTGGACTTGTGGATCATGTCTGTTGGCATCTGCGACCCTCAACCTGCTGCTCCAGCATGCAACAGCATGGAGGACAGCACTGACCACAACAGAGATACAACAAGAAAACATTCATTAGTAGGGATAGTGAAAACATCTGTTTACGTTTGTTAGCCACTTGGCTATGATAGTAAACAGTAGACACTGATGTACCCTGGTTAGAGAAAGATTGCTTAGCTAACTGATTGTATTTATTTTCACTATGGATCAGGAGCGGAGTGTGTTTTTATGGGAGCAGAGCTACGGACTGGAGTTTGGAGTTTGTTTATTTACTGTTTACGGACACGAGCACTGTGGGGAATGGAGAAGATCACCAAGGGGAGCCAAGGTGCTGGAACCTGTATATATTTGCCTGTTACCATTCACTGTAAATAAATTCACAGTTTCCTGACTGAGCTGCTCACTGAATGCCCCTGGTGTTGGGCTACCCATGGCTCCACCAACCAAGGGTAGAATATTGGGATGGAACACATGGTGCCATGAGCACCGTTTGCAGTCAGCTACTCCTAGCATTGTGACACCCAAACCCGTTGAGCTGTCTGCTCCGCTCAACTTGTCCACCATCCCCTCTGAATACCATAATTTGGCCAGGGTATTCAGTAAGGGCTTGGTGTTGTCACTGCCTCCCCACCGGCCCTATGATTGCGGAATAGACCTACTCCCCGGTGCTCCCTTGCCCACCCGTCGGTTATACAGCCTCTCTAAACCAGAGAGAGAAGCAGTGGAGAGGTACATTACAGACTCCTTAGCTGCAGGCATTATTTGGCCCTCAACAATGAAATCACGGTAAAAAAAAAAAAAATTCTCTACCACTTCTGTCATCAGCCTTTGAACTCCTATAGGGGGCAACCGTTTTTACAAAGTTAAACCTAGGCAACGCCTATCATCTGGTCCGCATACGTCAAGATGAGAAGTGGAAAACGGCTTTTAATACCTACCTGGGGCACAAGTTAGTCTGGCAGTGGAAGCCAGAGGACAAACTAACGGCCAAGTGGAGAGGGCCATTAAGGAGCCGGAAGCCATCCTTTGGTGTGTCGCCTCATCTAAACAGTCTACATGAAGTGATCAGTTGGCATGGGTGGAGTCCAGCACATTGGCAGCCACTGGAGTTTCATCGTTAAAAGCCTCCTTAGGGTAGTCTAAGGAGCTTGGAAAGAAAAGTGTCTGGACTTCTTTAAGTTGCTTGAAGACGTTTCACCTCTCATCCGAGAAGCTTCTTCAGTTCTAAGGTCAAAAGGTGGAGAGTCCCAGATTTAAACCCAGTGGGAGTTTCCCCCCAAAGAGGGACAAAGGACCCCCTGATGATCCTCTACCTAATCACATGAGCCAAGGTGTGAAAGCGGGGTTGGTACCCTAAGGGTGTGGTACCTCCTTAGGGTACCAATCCCCCCCCTCCGTGCCTTCCGTTCAGTACCATATGGTGGCGCTGCCGCTGGCCATGGTGGACCACAAGGACAGCGCTCCTCTGGACAATGGAGCAAAATAAGCAACTGGCTGTTGCTCACGCTCCCAGAAGTGTTGGGCCCTAGGTGATCAGTTGGCCCAGAAGTGTTCCCATGCTGTAGGCAGCCACACATGCCGGTCACCACAAAACATAAACAAAACATCAACATGACATCATGGAAATGATGTGGGCCAGATCTGGGCCATACCAATTTTGCTATGTGGTATAAAGAATAAGATTTATTAAAAATGATTAGAATAAGTTTGAGCTTCTGCATAGTTCAGTTTGCATTAGTTCTGTCTGTTTTTGTGTTGCAGCCTTCAGGATGATCATGACTGAACATGACTTCAGTCACAAGAAACCTGAATAAAGGAGGAGTTACACTGGATCATCTCTGCAGCAGTAAGGGGAAAGATGAGAAACTAAACTCACTGAGACAAACATTTCATTTTTAATTTCAAGCTCCAGGCTCAGTAACGAAGAGCCTGCAATAAGAAGTTAGTGGGATATCTGTTTGGAGTCCAATTCAGACCCCACATAGCGTTTTGATCGCTGTTTATGATTTTTGTTGGTGCTGCACACAGACCCACTCAGTTTCAACGCCAGTGTCTCAGCACAGTCAGCTTTCCTTACACATGCGTCTCCTCTTCTGGTCTCCGACATAGCTATAAAGGGAAGACCTCATTACACTTACCTGTCCCTCCAACCTCCCAGGCACTGCCCCTTGAGCTCACTGCACCACACCTTCCCTGCAGTTGAGCCAGGCACCACACCTCTGTCACATCCATCTACAGCAAGTTGTAGGGCATAGGTGTAACTCTGGCCCGTGGGCCAAATTTGGCCCGCGAAGCCATACAAAATTACTATTAGAGCTGGCCTGCCAGTATTATACAGTGCATGTACTGCTAATACTACAATTCCCAGAATGCTCTGTTGGTGTTTTGGCGCGTCAGTCATGACAGGACCCATTAGCACCCTCTCCTCTGTTGACCATAGTCATAGCAACCATGCAAATACTGCCATGCTACCTATCCCAAAATGGCAAAAAGAAAGGCAGAAAACAGGAACTTTCTGGACAGGTGGGAGAATATGATGAAAATCTGATAAATGATAAAATGATAATATTTAATTCAGAAGGCTGCAAATACATTTTTTTATTTAAGAAATGAATCCCACTGATGTGTTATTTAATTGGAATTTTGATTTTGCATGTGTGCAATATTAAGTTATATATATGTTTATATAAGTTATATATATTGTTTAGTGTTAAGCTTTGCTTGTTCCATATTCAGTTTTTCAGCAAAACTTGTTTGAGTCCATAAGAAAAGATTCCTTGTTATATTTGGAGGAAGATTTTTTTTCAATGAATATTAATGTTAGCCCGCGACTTTGATCCAGGCCTCTGGGCCTGCGGCTCGGTTCACTCTGGCATAGCTGGCTGCCGGCATGCCACTGCAGCCCTCTCTGGCTTCTGCTCCGTGGCTGCTGGGTGAAAATTGAAATGATGAAAAACATAATTTCAATTCAATTTTATTTATATAGTGCCAAATCATAAACAACTGTTGCCTCAAGGCACTTTATATTGTAAGGTAGATGTTACTCCCCTCGAGTCTTAATAAAGCTCAACTTTTTCTTTGCGTTTTAACCCTTTAAAGCCGGTCGGAGCGGGCACGCTCTGTTTTGCGTAACTATTTTTAGATCCCTGTAGAACTGGAACCACATAAGCTAGTGCAATAATTTTTTTTGCATATGAAACCGGAGGACTTGTACTTACATCTTATGCCATCAGCTTGTCCTAAGTCACAGTTTCCTTCCATATATAGCTTTGCAAAAATTGCACAAAAAGCGCTTGCAGGAACAAAAACATAATATTCCAGAAACACGCTTTGCCAACCCGATCAGCTGTTCATAACACTTCCCACATTGAAAAAGACGTCAGCGCGAACTATCGCATGTCCGCCATTTCCTGCCCAAAACCAGAAGTGAAAATGTAGTTTTTTACTTGTAGGCCTTAAAAGCCTATACTGGTGTTTTTATAAGTCATGTTTGACTTTATGCTTTTCTGAATAGTTTCTGGGATGCTTAGAACTCGAATTGCACTGCTGCACTTCGTTTTTCCTGCAGTATATAAAAATTTCTGTATCTCAAAAATAAAACTATGAAGACAGTCAAAATAAATTTCCTGTTGTTGTAAACTATTTTTTGCAACTTTTTTGTATTTAAAGTTTTGAGGGATAAGCCTCTTAAATTTCTCCAAGTAGAAATATATGTAAAAAAAACAAAAACAATTTTCAATTTTTTTGTAGTTTATTGCACTTTTTTGCAATTAATGTAGTTACTATGGACTTAATGCTATATTGCTACATTATTAAAATATGGGCTATAACAGTCGTATTGATGTATAGCAACTTGAAATGCTCCCAAAAATGGCACTACAGCATGTAAAAATATAAAGTAAGCTCTGGCGGACTCGGTTCTATGGTAGGTCTTAAAGGGTTAACTGACATTTATTTCGGACAGGAGGATTCTTCGACGTGTCTTGACATGTAATGATGTCCAACCACAGCCGATACAATGCCTTCAGAACTAAAAAGAAATACAAACTTAAATGAATATTCTTAATAAAGCCCTTAAGCATTATATATAATGAAACATTCCAACAAAACGATCAATAAAAAACACATTACACCTCACACTGCGGTAATTGCACTGGAATATCACGCAACACTAGCGTATTTACATACAATGATAATAAACAAAATAAAACATTTACCCCATTGGCCTCACTCAAAGGGAATAAAACTTATATCTTTACATCGTGGGGAGGTCCAAAAAAGGCACTCTTTTATTTATCTTATTGTAGACGTGTAAACCTCGTGGCTCGTCTCTTAATTAGCTTGCTGAGTGTGACAGCCAAAAAATACCCTCTTAGCAACAACAGACGGAACTATAGAAAAGGTTCCCATCTAATTGCACAATTAGCACAAATAACACATATAAATCTAATGAACAAAACATGAATTACTATTTATTTATTTCTTATTTCTTAATATTTCAAATACTAATTGTTTCAACCTTAACTATCTAATAAAATGAACTTAAATGCGAGAGTTGCCTATGATGGCAGCTACAGTAGATCTGACAATAATAAATACAGAGAAACTAATGATTCAATGCAGATAGGCGTATAAACACATAATAAGTGAAGAAGAAACACTCAGTGCATCATGGGAATCCCCCAGCAGCCTACACCTATTGCAGCATAACTCAGGGAGGATTCAGGGTCACCTGATCCAGCCCTAACTATATGCGAGGGGAGGTTTTAAGGCTAATCTTAAAAGTAGAGATCGTGTCTGTCTCCCAAATCCAAACTGGAAGCTGGCTCCACAGAAGAGGGGCTTGAAAACTGAAGTCTCTCCCTCCCATTATACTTTTAAATACTCTAGGAACAACAAGTGTTATGTCCCCACATGAAAGCTAGGCGAAGAGGGTGGGGGGACAGTAACAATTGGATCCGGATTGGAATGAAAAGCACGCCAGGCAGAGGTGTTTAATACAAAATAACTCTATTAACCCAATGATTATTGGTTTAATAATCAATTAACCCAATAATCATATAAACAGTAACAACAGAAAGAGGCAGCAACGCTGCTTTAATGATAAATTAGACAGGCCGACCCAAAGAGATGGTGGCCGTTTCAACTAAGAAAATAAATATAAGGATTCAACAGAAAAAGACAGCAACGCTGCTATTAGCAATGAACCAGACAGACTCTGGCGCAGCTGGCTGTCGGCGGAGCTCACGGGCACGTCACTGCAACCCCCCCCCGGCTTCTGCTCCGCGGCTGCTGAGTGACCCCTCATCTGGGACTCTCATCAGCTCTTTCTGGGATAGTGGCGCGGCTGCCCCTCTGTTGGTCTTCCTTGGTCTCTTGTGTTCTGAGGGCCTCTGGATGTCTGGAGTCTTGATCTCCTCCATACCTGCTTCATGCCCTGGAGGACGGGGCCGTGGCTCCCCACACCCTCTAGCACAGGGGTCTGCAACCTTTTACACCCAAAGAGCCATTTGGACTCGGTTTCCACGCAAAAGAAAACACTGGGAGCCGCAAATACTTTTTGACATCTAAAATGAAGATAACACTGTATATATTGTTTTTTACCTTTATGCTTTGTGTGAACAACTAAGGTGTGTTGCTTGTGAAATCCTTGAAGTGCTACAGAGAAAATTACATTTTATTTATGTAATTAACACATTTTGAACTCTTAAAGAAATATAACAAAAGGAAAGACACCAACCTGAACTAAAATGATCCATGTAGCAAAGAAAAACTGTTGTCAGCCACCACCCTTATATCGCCTTTGGGCTGTTGGAGCCTTGACCTGACTTTTAAAAAATAATTGGTAAAAAAGCACTATGCTGCTGAAAAATTAAAAATAGATATTTGCAAAATTCTGCCTAAATATGTATTTTACCAGGTTAATGCGTGCGGCGGGGCGTGGTCTGCAGCGCCGCTGCAGGGGAGGCGGACGCACCTGAGCGACACCCGCAATCATGCCTCGCTGCCTTTACGTCTGCGCTATCTGTGCTGTTGTGTTGTTGGTGGTGTATGTCGGGCTGTGAGGTGAAAAGCTACAGCCGGCTGTATGCGTACAGCAACCGTGTGTGAAAAGTGGTCAATAAAGAGATGCTGAAAAGCGTGTTCATGCAAACATCGTCGGTCTGCCGTGATATGTTTACAATAAGACTTATGGTCCCGAACCTCTGCGCACAGCGTCTGCTAATCGGGGCTGTACGAAGTCAGATTACGCAGGACTGTAAGCTGTCATCTGTCAGGCGTGAGCGGTGTTTGTCTTTAACATAGTTCACGGTGGAGAATAGCTGCTGACATAATGTGGATCCGAAGATCTATAATTGGCCTACCTGGGGTTGAAAGTCTCGATAAATGCACGGCGTTTCGGCGGGTACACCGGCTTCCGCGACCGCGAGTGTGACTCTTATTTTGAGCGATGAAAAAATAATAGAATATAATATAATTTTTATATTTCAATATCACAATAATCTTCCAATTTAGAACTACAAGTTAAAAAGAACTAACATAAATAAAATACACTTCAGCTAAATACTAATTTATTTTCCCAAACCACGCGGAGCCGCAGTATAAGGACTAAAGAGCCGACCCCTGCTCTAGCAGATCATTACATGAAGGAACCTTTTAAAAACAAGCGCGTCCATGCTCACAGGTGTACACACGGGTGCTCACACACACAAACTACACCCTTTTTGGCTGCTACCTCAAAGCACACTGTGCACTGTCCATATTACGTGTTGCACAATAATGTTTAATATTTAGTATTTACTGTCATATTCCCATATATCATCGTGATGTTGTTTACTCTATTGCTCTCGTTTTCTACTGCTTGTTTTCTTTTTTCATTCTCAACAGGTGAAATTAAAAAAGTATCTACTGTTATCTATTGTTAACTAGTTTATTGTGATGGTGTTGTTTTTATTATGTTGCTCTTCGGTGATCGTGGTGATCCAGGTGTTTTGTTTGTTTTTCTTTTTCTTTTCGCTTCCCCCCTTTCTCACCATCTCTTTGCCCCTCTATTTTCTTTCTCTCCCTCTCTTTCTTTCATTCTTTCTCCCTGTCCTATCCCCCAGTCATGTCTGTCCCGTCTTTAAAAAACGAAAATAAAATAAATAAATAATTATAATAAAGGTCAATCAAATGGACCAATATGGCAAGGCCATGATGAACCACTTGGTAAAGTAAATCCGCTTGGCACCTTTCTTGGCCTGCCCAACACAGACAACAATTCTGAGGGTTAAAGATCCAAACGGGACAGGCAAACAAAAAAGAAAAAAAAAAGCAATGAACCAGACAGGCCAAACCAAGAAATGGAGGCCACCGTCACTTAAGAAAAAACACTGCTCAGTTGAGAGTTACTCACAAAGAGCCACACATGGTGGGGCTGGTCTCACACACTGCCCAACACAGACGAAATCCACCAAAAGCCACACTCCCACACCCACACTGCTCCCCTTCAGCTTATATCACCTCTGGAGGGTAATTGGTGGTAAACGAGGGCAGATGAGCAGCAGGTGTGTCCTAAAGGAGAAGGCAGGGACAGAGAGAGACAAGGGGAGGGGCAAGAAAGAAGGTGGAGGAGAGGGAGAGGACAACAACACGCCCACACACTCCTACACCCTCACAGGATGTAAAACAAGTAAGCCTGCAGTACGAGAACGAAGTGCTCTAATGGGATGATATGGTACTATAAGGTCAGGTTAGGATAAGATGGGGCCTGATTATTTAAGACCTTGTATGTGAGAAGCAGGATTTTGAATTCAGCCCGTATAGACGTATACACGTATAGGCTCTGTATTCCCGTGTTTCCAGAGGGTGGAGGACATGTTTTCTGTATAGAAGGAATGCAGAGTGATTCGCGGACAGCTCTAAGATGCAGTCTTGACGCTAAAACAAAAGTGAGCGCCAGCACGGTGGATTTGGAGCAGCAATGTCCAGAGCTTCTTACAGACAGTTTGCAAAATGTGCAACAAAGACAAAGACTGGAGCCAAAAAATAGAAAATGCTGAAAACATGACAAGTGTGTGATTAAATCAGTGGGAATTCAACTTCTCACCAACACTGAGCTGCAATATTTTATATTCATGTTTGTTCATAAATATTATTCATGAGCCCGAACTTTGCTTCACTTGTGATCCAGCTCTGAGTAAGATAGAAATAGAAATGATCTGAGTTCATTCATATTCATGAACTTGATCCCCAGGTTTCATTTAATTAACACCAAATCACAACAACACTCTCCTCACAGCATTTTATATTGTAAGATAAAGACCACATTAATACTCCAACTGTTTGTTATGTGTTCCTGTCTCAGTGGCAATCTGGCCCTCCAAGATAAAATGCTGCCTGCACAGATTTAAACACACTTGGTCTTTTAATCAGGACCGACTGAGATGGGGAATATTTTCAGCTGTTTTCAAGCTTGCTTCTCTACATCAGTTACCTACTCATTTGATTTATCTGTATGTCTGTATTGATGACGGTATAAGCCTGTCTAATTCTGGAGATCCATTGCAGAAATGTTGATGTGATCCCCATCCCACATCCTCATCTGAATATTTAAAAATCAGGACTTTTACCATCAAGACCATTTGTTTCCGCATCCATTATTTTATTTTCTTAATTTCTTGATCACTAAAAGTGGAAATGCTAACATGACAGATGACACTTGGCTGTTTTACGTCACACAGTATCCACTGGAAGTAACATGTTGTACAACAGCAGGTTACATTGATCCTCACTTAATTTGATTAAGTTTTATTATTTTTATTATTTCTGAATTATGGTGACAGTTTGTGTTTCTTTGTCAGATGTTTTCTGTCTTAATGTATGTTCTTTAAAATACAGCGTGTGTTTTTTAAAATATTATAATAATGCATAATTATGTGGACATGCATATTAGATCGTTCTTTAGTGAAATATAATCCCTCCAGAAAGGCAGGAAAAGCCCTGTAACTTACTTTAAAACTAAATATGTTCCCTAAAACGGTGGACAGAGCTACAGACCCATAACAGCCTTACACAGGTAGCCATCAGCTATGACCAGCACTACATGTGCAGTTAATAAAAGGACAGGTAATGTTCGTCGTGCTGTTGCACACACAGCACGCTCGTTTGTTTCAGTTCGTCAGTTGCCACAAGACAACTTACCAACGTGTACATAATAAGCTAATACTCCTGTGTGCTACACACTACAGTTTACGCTAACACCTACTTACTGGTTTTGTCGCATCGGTCTGTGTCTCTGAGTTAATTTGTGTTTCTCCTGCAGCTCCGGACCGCTAAAAATGCGCGTGCTCTTTGTGAGCTCGTTCCCGGCTCGTAACCAGCGCGTTCTGCCGTCAAGAGCGATCATTGGTTAAATGTGATCATGTGACTGATGCAAGCCAGATCCTTTTATTTAGCAAAACTGTGATTAATAGTTAAATATTATTGTTAAGGGGCACAGACAGGACTCCGCACGCACACACACATTAAAAAAATTTTTTTTTTAAAAGTTGCCTCAACGAAAGGGCACTTTGGGCACCCATCAGGAAAGGGGCGGGTGCTCAAGCCTCTCTAGCCCCCCCCTGCACGTGCCTGAGTTTGTTTAAATATAGTACTGTGCAGAATTGTTGAGTAACCCCTCATTTTATTATATTTTGCTTCAAGCAATTAAACACTACAGTAAAACTAGTATGTATTTAAACAAACAATGAATGGTTGATTCTTTGATAAAACACCGGCCTGTTCATAATTCAAACATTAAAAAGCTCCAAACACAAGGGATTAAACAGTGCTGTGCTGGGCTCCATAGTTCTGTGCTACAAGTAAATCCGTTGTCCATCCATCCATTTTCTTCCGCTTATCTAGGATGTATTATGTGTTATACCGACCGATGAAAAGAGACAAAATAGGCAAAACTGTGTGTCATAGTCAGAGGTTAACTGGTTTGGTCACAGTTGGCAAGGGAACCGTGTGGAGAGAAGAGAAAGCAGACCAAAGTGCAGGCACTGATGACAGCGTAGCTGTGAGTGAATTTATTTAGTGAAAGACAAAATGAAACAAAAGCAGAGCATGAGGGGGACTTAGACTAACAAAACCTACACTGAGATAAACTAACAAAAGAACATGAGGAAAGTAATTAGTAGTACTATTAGTACTATTAGTAGTAAATGTTACAAAAACCTGAACACCAGGAATGCGGAGCCTGAGACATAAACACCAGGGATGAGACACATTACACCCAGGAGAAAACAGACGATCTGACGAGGAGCAGAGGTGAACACACACAATAAATGTACACAGAGGGAAACGAGGAAATGGCAAACAGGAAGAGAACACAGCTAAACATAATCAAACGAGATAAGACAGAGGGGGAGCAAAACAGAATACACTGACGCAGGGCATGGCACTGTCAAAGGAAATACACAAACATAGAAACCAGGACTCTAGATGTAACACAAGGAACACAAGGTAGGCACACTGACAAAACCTAAGGCCTGGAAAATCTCTAAATTACCAAAGAATAACTAAGGAAAATAGAAATACGAAAGACAAAGCCATGACAAACCACTAAATCATATAAATATAAGAAAAAAAAACATAAACACAGAGTCACCAGACTCCGGACCATGACACTGCACGTGTCTGTATGTTGCTTCAGCATCTAGCAAGCTCTACTGAAGATGAGATAAAAATAAAGACAATAAAAACATAAAAGGAGTAAAATATTTTTAAGTGGCAGGTAATTTCAAATGCAATGTTTCTATCAGCTTAACAAACGCACAAACTGTTCTGCTAGCTAAAGGTCCAGCTGCTGTATTTCACAGGCAGGTGATATTTAAAGGTAAGGACTGCTCATTTAAAGCTTACATGTAAGTCCTCATGATTTTAAATCATACATTGGGTCTGTACGTGTGACATTGTGCTTTTTTATATTGTGAAACCTGCTGCTAAACAAACTGAGGTAAACTGTGTTAAAGGTTATATGAACATCCTCTGCAGGTTAGTGCAGGATAAACAGGTTGGTTTGCTGTACTGTGATGGATTCAAAGTAAAGAACAGTGTGTGACTGGTGCACAGTGTCTGTGGTTTCATGGTAGGTTACATCAAGTGTAGCAGAGATTCACATGAATTTTAGATGATGATCCTGAGATTCATTCACTGAATTCCACCTTCATACCAGCTTTACAGAGTCTAATATAAACACAGCATAAACAGTATATATTAGGGGTATTCAACTAAAATTTAAAGAGGTCGAAAAAGAGAGAAATTTGCCTTAAAAGTGTTGGAAATGCATACAACATGATCCACAAGTGTAAAATAATATTTACAGATGTGTACAATGATTTGTGTGTAACTTTTGAGGACTCACATGTGCGTGCTTCAAACCACACAGAAATAAGAATCAATCTGAACACACAAGACTATTTTACAAATGCATAAATCCAAACCTGTGTAAATACTGATCATTAACAAACAGTTGATTAAGTTTAGCTTCATGAATCTGATAATTTTATCTTTCAAAAACCTTTCTGGGAGCATATGTGTCCACTTTATTTGAAATAAGTAAAAAGAATAAACAAACAAAACAAAACAAATACACACAGGTACACAGTTGAAGCCCAGAAGTCCCAGTTTTACACTGGGACTTGAACATAGCTTACACTTGTTGATCTGAGTGAACCCCATGTGGGCATGTGATATGATCTGTGTGTACCAGGTGACTGGTGCACACGTATTTGAGGTTTTGTGAGTGAGTGAGGGATGTTACGTGTCATTTCAGACATTTGGGTGCAAATTTCTCTCCATATTTAATCAACTCCCCACTTTTCTGCTCAGTGAATGAATTGAGCTTTAGCTTATTCTGACAGCATTTTAAACCTGGGCTTGAATGGAGTCAGGGTCATCTTTATACACATGTGGGGTGCTCATTGATGAGCTGGGATCGGTATTTAGTTTTGATAAAGTTCACTGTGGAGTGGAGCCAAATATGGTCAAGATGCACAGAGCTACTTTCCTCCTACCTGAGAAACCTGTCTCAGTGGCAGGATCAGTTCTTACAAACTGCTCTTTCAAGTCCACATCAGGTCAGAGAAAGGAAGAAATAGATAAGGAACAAACACTGCTGTGGACAGTGAAAAGAAATAGGTGGATGCTGGGCCTCTCCAGATGCAGCTGGTGACAGAGACTATCTTTGTTCTTCTTTCTACCGCTTTCATGTGTAACTCACTAACTCAGCTGTTGGTTTTGCAGCCTTGGTGGTTCCTGGGTTATTCTTAATCTTTTTGAGTATGTAATCTTCTGACCACATCTATACAATGTTTTCCTCTGCTTACATTCTACATAACAGATGTTCAAGGTGATTACATTAATTGAAATTTTTTTTTTTTATTATTATGCATTGATATTATATTAATATGGCATTTGTAACAAGTATCTCTACTTCTACTTAGGTGACAAATGACTCAGGTTGTTTCATCTCTGATTAGAAACCTAAAAATGTGAATACAAACACACTGCAGTGATTTGCAGTTATTCAAAGCTCATGAGTCAAGATATGAAATGTTGAAATCTTTTGTAAATGTGTTTTACTTCAGTGCAATGCCTGCTCCTCACATAGTCTCCAACAATATCAGGTTTTCTCACAATAATCTGATGACAGTCTGAGGTAATGATTCTCTCTAGCTTATCACAAACACTGTTTTCACTCTGTTATTTAAAAGTATGGGTGAATGCTCTAATGAGTCAATCAATTCATTGTTTCACAAAGCCAGTGCACCTGAGTTTGGACTGTTTGTAGTAAAGAAAGGAGAACATGGACTGAATAGGCAGTGTTACAGTGATCAACCTGAGAGGTGGTAAAATCGTGCCTTTCTTTAGCAGTGGCTCTCAATTTGAAAAGCTCCTCTTCACAACATGGTTCATTACTGAATTTAAATACTGATTTTTTTTAACACCAGTTGGGACATGTGTTGATAATAAAACCTTTTTTAACCTTTATTAGTTTGGGACTAATAAAGGTTTATCGTATCGTTTTCTTATCTTAAAGAACTAAGTATCTTTGATATATTATCAGAGCTGGAAAGTTAATGAAACACATTTCATTTTGCTCCACATAGTGACATAAAACTGAAAGCCACAACATGAAGATGAAAGAAATGAAACCAAAAGAGTAAATAGATATGCTAGATTAGTCAGAGCAGGTATGACTGGTTCTGTCAGTGTGGGCGTGTACGATGTTCTAGCAGATGTATAAATATCTGCAGACACAGAGGCATTAGCACAATAACCACCGCTCACCTTCACCACACTTTAACAAAAAGAACAAAAGGGCACTTTGGGCACCCATCAGGAAAGGGGCGGGTGCTCAAGCCTCTCTAGCCCCCCCCCCTCTGCACGTGCCTGAGTTTGTTTAAATATAGTACTGTGCAGAATTGTTGAGTAACCCCTCATTTTATTATATTTTGCTTCAAGCAATTAAACACTACAGTATAGTGATGGGATTTCCGGTTCTTTTTAGAGATCCGGCTCTTTCGGCTCGGCTCACTAAAAAGATCCAGCTCTTTCGGCTCCGAACTGGCTCTTCAGGTTGTTTTGTTGCTTTAATTATTTAATCATTGACA
The DNA here is from genome assembly GCF_056152115.1 of Neolamprologus brichardi. Taxonomy (NCBI): domain Eukaryota; kingdom Metazoa; phylum Chordata; class Actinopteri; order Cichliformes; family Cichlidae; genus Neolamprologus; species Neolamprologus brichardi. Next base: position 29,305,453 of record NC_142110.1, read on the forward strand.
ATAATATAAAAGTATGCAGAAAAGGAATTACTAATGTAAAAAAAAAAGTGGTTTTATTTATATATGTTTATATATGGCCCCTAGAGACAAAGCACGTACAAACTCCAAAACACATTTCTAGTGTTAACTGAACTTCCAAAACAGAGCTACCCAGATCACTTAAATTACACAATTGAAAGCATGTGTGTATTGTTTGTGTATTTATAGACAAGCACTCATATTTATTCAAATAATTAAAAAAAAAAATCATTTACCTGTTATTACTACACACCAAATCCGGTTGTTGATACTTCCTGGCTTGTGTAGCCACTAGGTAACAAACGCTCAACACTGCGCCCAGCATCCTGGAGCACTTCTGTTGTCTTTTGTACGTGATTCTGAGTTTTTACGTGTTTTGGAGTTTGTACATGTTTTGGAGTTTGTACTCCTTTGTCTCTAAGAGCCACCATAAATATACTTTATTTATTCACTCCACATAAAATGTAATAAATAAATCATATAATACAAAGAACAACTATTTACATTTTAAACTTTTAACTATTTAAATTTTCATCTTTTTCCTTTCAAACAAATTTAACGTGACACAACACAAAACACTGCAAACCACAACACAATTAAATATAAATTAAAATATTAAAACAAAAAGAAGATGCACATTCTCTGTCATATGGGCCTGCATGATTTCTGAATCCTTTATCATCTGCAACTAAAAATAGTGGATGATTACTATACCTTTCTAATGTGACGTTGTTGTCCCTCGCTCTCTTCCTCTCTGGCTCTGTTCCTGTGCTACTGTGAGTGTAATTAACGCCCCTCCCCCCTCTGCCCAGCGCAAAGTACAGGCTGCGCATGCGGAGTTTAGCGAAAAAAGGGCGAGAGAGAGGGTGAGAGAAAGAAAGAAAAAAAACCTCATGGCTCCCAATAAGGAGCCGGCTCGCGTCGTTCACTTCAAAGAGTCGGCTCTAAGAGCCATTTCGTTCGCGAACGACCCATCACTACTACAGTAAAACTAGTATGTATTTAAACAAACAATGAATGGTTGATTCTTTGATAAAACACCGGCCTGTTCATAATTCAAACATTAAAAAGCTCCAAACACAAGGGATTAAACAGTGCTGTGCTGGGCTCCATAGTTCTGTGCTACAAGTAAATCCGTTGTCCATCCATCCATTTTCTTCCGCTTATCTAGGATGTATTATGTGTTATACCGACCGATGAAAAGAGACAAAATAGGCAAAACTGTGTGTCATAGTCAGAGGTTAACTGGTTTGGTCACAGTTGGCAAGGGAACCGTGTGGAGAGAAGAGAAAGCAGACCAAAGTGCAGGCACTGATGACAGCGTAGCTGTGAGTGAATTTATTTAGTGAAAGACAAAATGAAACAAAAGCAGAGCATGAGGGGGACTTAGACTAACAAAACCTACACTGAGATAAACTAACAAAAGAACATGAGGAAAGTAATTAGTAGTACTATTAGTACTATTAGTAGTAAATGTTACAAAAACCTGAACACCAGGAATGCGGAGCCTGAGACATAAACACCAGGGATGAGACACATTACACCCAGGAGAAAACAGACGATCTGACGAGGAGCAGAGGTGAACACACACAATAAATGTACACAGAGGGAAACGAGGAAATGGCAAACAGGAAGAGAACACAGCTAAACATAATCAAACGAGGTAAGACAGAGGGGGAGCAAAACAGAATACACTGACGCAGGGCATGGCACTGTCAAAGGAAATACACAAACATAGAAACCAGGACTCTAGATGTAACACAAGGAACACAAGGTAGGCACACTGACAAAACCTAAGGCCTGGAAAATCTCTAAATTACCAAAGAATAACTAAGGAAAATAGAAATACGAAAGACAAAGCCATGACAAACCACTAAATCATATAAATATAAGAAAAAAAAACATAAACACAGAGTCACCAGACTCCGGACCATGACACTGCACGTGTCTGTATGTTGCTTCAGCATCTAGCAAGCTCTACTGAAGATGAGATAAAAATAAAGACAATAAAAACATAAAAGGAGTAAAATATTTTTAAGTGGCAGGTAATTTCAAATGCAATGTTTCTATCAGCTTAACAAACGCACAAACTGTGCTGCTAGCTAAAGGTCCAGCTGCTGTATTTCACAGGCAGGTGATATTTAAAGGTAAGGACTGCTCATTTAAAGCTTACATGTAAGTCCTCATGATTTTAAATCATACATTGGGTCTGTACGTGTGACATTGTGCTTTTTTATATTGTGAAACCTGCTGCTAAACAAACTGAGGTAAACTGTGTTAAAGGTTACATGAACATCCTCTGCAGGTCAGTGCAGGATAAACAGGTTGGTTTGCTGTACTGTGATGGATTCAAAGTAAAGAACAGTGTGTGACTGGTGCACAGTGTCTGTGGTTTCATGGTAGGTTACATCAAGTGTAGCAGAGATTCACGTGAATTTTAGATGATGATCCTGAGATTCATTCACTGAATTCCACCTTCATACCAGCTTTACAGAGTCTAATATAAACACAGCATAAACAGTATATATTAGGGGTATTCAACTAAAATTTAAAGAGGTCGAAAAAGAGAGAAATTTGCCTTAAAAGTGTTGGAAATGCATACAACATGATCCACAAGTGTAAAATAATATTTACAGATGTGTACAATGATTTGTGTGTAACTTTTGAGGACTCACATGTGCGTGCTTCAAACCACACAGAAATAAGAATCAATCTGAACACACAAGACTATTTTACAAATGCATAAATCCAAACCCGTGTAAATACTGATCATTAACAAACAGTTGATTAAGTTTAGCTTCATGAATCTGATAATTTTATCTTTCAAAAACCTTTCTGGGAGCATATGTGTCCACTTTATTTGAAATAAGTAAAAAGAATAAGCAAACAAAACAAAACAAATACACACAGGTACACTGTTGAAGCCCAGAAGTCCCAGTTTTACACTGGGACTTGAACATAGCTTACACTTGTTGATCTGAGTGAACCCCATGTGGGCATGTGATATGATCTGTGTGTACCAGGTGACTGGTGCACACGTATTTGAGGTTTTGTGAGTGAGTGAGGGATGTTACGTGTCATTTCAGACATTTGGGTGCAAATTTCTCTCCATATTTAATCAACTCCCCACTTTTCTGCTCAGTGAATGAATTGAGCTTTAGCTTATTCTGACAGCATTTTAAACCTGGGCTTGAATGGAGTCAGGGTCATCTTTATACACATGTGGGGTGCTCATTGATGAGCTGGGATCGGTATTTAGTTTTGATAAAGTTCACTGTGGAGTGGAGCCAAATATGGTCAAGATGCACAGAGCTACTTTCCTCCTACCTGAGAAACCTGTCTCAGTGGCAGGATCAGTTCTTACAAACTGCTCTTTCAAGTCCACATCAGGTCAGAGAAAGGAAGAAATAGATAAGGAACAAACACTGCTGTGGACAGTGAAAAGAAATAGGTGGATGCTGGGCCTCTCCAGATGCAGCTGGTGACAGAGACTATCTTTGTTCTTCTTTCTACCGCTTTCATGTGTAACTCACTAACTCAGCTGTTGGTTTTGCAGCCTTGGTGGTTCCTGGGTTATTCTTAATCTTTTTGAGTATGTAATCTTCTGACCACATCTATACAATGTTTTCCTCTGCTTACATTCTACATAACAGATGTTCAAGGTGATTACATTAATTGAAATAATTTTTTTTATTATTATGCATTGATATTATATTAATATGGCATTTGTAACAAGTATCTCTACTTCTACTTAGGTGACAAATGACTCAGGTTGTTTCACCTCTGATTAGAAACCTAAAAATGTGAATACAAACACACTGCAGTGATTTGCAGTTATTCAAAGCTCATGAGTCAAGATATGAAATGTTGAAATCTTTTGTAAATGTGTTTTACTTCAGTGCAATGCCTGCTCCTCACATAGTCTCCAACAATATCAGGTTTTCTCACAATAATCCGATGACAGTCTGAGGTAATGATTCTCTCTAGCTTATCACAAACACTGTTTTCACTCTGTTATTTAAAAGTATGGGTGAATGCTCTAATGAGTCAATCAATTCATTGTTTCACAAAGCCAGTGCACCTGAGTTTGGACTGTTTGTAGTAAAGAAAGGAGAACATGGACTGAATAGGCAGTGTTACAGTGATCAACCTGAGAGGTGGTAAAATCGTGCCTTTCTTTAGCAGTGGCTCTCAATTTGAAAAGCTCCTCTTCACAACATGGTTCATTACTGAATTTAAATACTGATTTTTTTTTTAACACCAGTTGGGACATGTGTTGATAATAAAACCTTTTTTAACCTTTATTAGTTTGGGACTAATAAAGGTTTATCGTATCGTTTTCTTATCTTAAAGAACTAAGTATCTTTGATATATTATCAGAGCTGGAAAGTTAATGAAACACATTTCATTTTGCTCCACATAGTGACATAAAACTGAAAGCCACAACATGAAGATGAAAGAAATGAAACCAAAAGAGTAAATAGATATGCTAGATTAGTCAGAGCAGGTGTGACTGGTTCTGTCAGTGTGGGCGTGTACGATGTTCTAGCAGGTGTATAAATATCTGCAGACACAGAGGCATTAGCACAATAACCACCGCTCATCTTCACCACACTTTAAGGAATAATGGGAATTTTAAAGTTAGAGGACTTGATAGATCAGATACCTTCTCTCTGTGAGGAGGTTAACATAGAAAAAACAGGTCTCATCATTGATGGTGCAGCTCTGTACTATTTTTTGTATTATTACTCTGATCTGAAGCTGGACCAGCGCTGTGGAGGAGATTATCCTGGATTTAAAGATGAGGTCTGTAAGTTCTTTAAGACTCTGCAGGACTGTGAAGTCACTCCGTACGTTATCCTGGATGGAGGTTTAGGATCCGACAAGCGTGAACATCTTGTGTCTCATCTAAAAAAAAAACTGGAAAAAGCAAAGACAGTAGCAGAAACTGAGCTTGGCTGCACTGTACGAAAAAGATACAGGCCTAACGTCTTACCACCTCTGGTCAGAGATGTCTTCATAGAAATCTTGAAGGAGAAAGGCATAGAGTTTAAACAGTGTTTAGGAGAGGCAGACCCTGAGATTTTTTCTGCTGCAAATCAGAAACAATGGGCTGTGCTGTCCATTGACACAGATTTCTGCATCTATGATGTGAACAAAGGTTTCCTTCACCTTAAACACTTTGAGTGGAAAAGAAAGAAGGATGGAAAAATTCCTGCTAAGCTCTACACGTGTTCAAAGTTTTGTGAGCATTTTAAATTGGACCCTGCTCTCATGCCAGTCTTTGCTTCAATAGCAGGAAATGATTATTCAAGATTAGGTAAAGAAATATTTGCAAATGAATCATCTTCACCTGGTCAAAACGACATCAAACGACTGTATGGTATGCTCACATTTTTAAGCAAATTGAAGCTGGACAGCTGTAATGATTCAGTGAAGAGAGAAAACGCTCTGCAAAATGCTGTAAATTACGTTCGTGAGATCGAGGACAGATCTTTCAAACTCTCCATTCAAAAATATGTTGAACCAACAAAGACTGATTCTGAGCTGCCTTTATGGGTTCTTCAAAAAATTGAGCGTGGAGAACTCACTACTTTCATCATAAATATTGTGGATCAGAAGACAATGATCCTGCCTGCTCTTGTGGAGGACTTTTCACAGCCAAGTAGTTACACAGCTGCTTACCGCATCAGACAGTACTTCTATGGACTGTTAACTGGAGGTCAGATGTGCACTGAATATGACAGGGATAGAGAAGAGATCAAAGACAAGAGTGTCCCATCCATACTCCTCAGCAGTGATGAACAGAAACAACTGAAATTACAGCATCTGCATGAGGTACTGAGGTTAATTAATAAATATGTGTTTAATTCCTCTGACAGGCCATAAACGTGTTTCCGTGGTACACGTGAGCATCTTGTCTGTGTGGTACCTTCTGTGCAGGCTCCTGAGGGTTTGCGTCGCAGGGTGTTTGAAGAAGCTCTGCAGGTTCAGACTTCAGCCTTAGAAAACATCCCCGATCAGCTGAAGCTGCCAGTCTGTGTGACTGTTTTCTGGTTCAAGAGGCTACAACACCACCCAAAACCTGAAACTGTCCACTGCCTCCACGCCCTCCTGCTGGGGTTTATGTATCACCATGACAGTCCAGGTAAGTCTCACTGGGTAACATGGTAGATATTTCCCAGATAATGGATAGAAAATATACTGTACTACAGAGTGGGCCATTTATATGGCCATTTATATATGGTTGGTGATATTAAATTCCTGTTTGTGGCACATTAGTATATGTGAGGAGGCAAACTCCTCAAGATGGGTGGTGACCATGGTGGCCATTTAGAAGTCGGCCATCTTGGATACAACTTTTGTTTTTTCAATAGGAAGAGGGCCATGTGACACATCAAACTTATTGGTAATGTCACAAGAAAAACAATGGTGTGCTTGGTTTCAACGTAACTTTATTCTTTCATGAGTTAATTACAAGTTTCTGACCACTTATAAAATGTGTTCAATGTGCTGCCCATTGTGTTGGATTGTCAATGCAACCCTCTTCATGCACTGATAGCAACACCGCAGGAGAAATGCCAGCACAGGCATCCAGTATCCATAGTTTCAGGTGCTGCACATCTCGTATCTTCACACCATAGACAATTGCCTTCAGATGACCCCAAAGATAAAAGTCTAAGGGGGTCAGATCGGGAGACCTTGGGGCCTTTCAACTATCCCACGACGACCAATCCACTTTCCAGGAAACTGTTCATCTAGGAATGCTCGGACCTGGCACCCATAATGTGGTGGTGCACCATCTTGCTGGAAAAACTCAGGAAACGTGCCAGCTTCAGTGCACAAAGAGGGAAACACATCATCATGTAGCAATTTCAAAAATCCAGTGGCCTTGAGGTTTCCATTGATGAAGAATGGACCCACTATCGTTGTACCCCATATACCACACCAAACCATCACTTTTGTTGTTCCAACAGTCTTGGAGGGATCCATCCAATGTGGGTTAGTGTCCGACCAATAGCGGTGGTTTTGTTTGTTAACTTCCCCATTCACATAAAAGTTTGCCTCATCACTGAACAAAATCTTCTGCGTGAACTGCGGGTCCTGTTCCAATTTTTGTTTTGCCCAGTCTGCAAATTCTGTGCACCGATCTGGGTTATCCTCGTTGAGATGCTGCAGTAGCTGGAGTTTGTAAGGGTGCCATTTGTGAGTAGCTAATATCCGCCGAAGGGATGTTCGACTAATGCCACTCTCCAGTGACATGCGGCGAGTGCTACGCTGTGGGCTCTTGCTGAATGAAGCTAGGACAGCCACTGATGTTTCTTCATCAGTGACAGTTTTCTTGCGTCAACATTTTGGCAAATCCAACACTGAACCAGTTTCACAAAACTTAGCAAGCAGTTTGCTAACTGTAGCATGGGAGTTGGGTAGTCTCGTAGGGTGTCTTGCATTGAAATCTGCTGCAATGACCCGGTTACTGCGTTCACCAGATATCAACACAATTTCGATCCGCTTCTCACGTGTTAACCTCTTCGACATGTCAATGGCTGTGAACAAAGAGAAACTTGTAAATAACTCATGAAAGAATAAAGTTACGCTGAAACCAAGCACACCATTGTTTTTCTTGTGACATTACCAATAAGTTTGATGTGTCACATGGCCCTCTTCCTATTGAAAAAACAAAAGTTGTATCCAAGATGGCCGACTTCTAAATGGCCATCATGGTCACCACCCATCTTGAGGAGTTTGCCCCCTCACATATACTAATGTGCCACAAACAGGACTTTAATATCACCAACCATTCCCATTTTATTACGGTGTATCCATATAAATGGCACACCCTGTACTAAAAGTAGTCACTCACCCATCCAAATCATTGAGTTCAGGTGTTCCAGTGACTCTCGTGGTCTAGGGTGTATGAACTCAAGCTCCTAGGAATGCAGACTGCTCCTACAAACATTAGTAAAAGAATGCTTTGCTCTCAGGAGCTCAGTGAATTCCAATATGGTACCACGCAACCTGTGTAACAACTACAGTCATGAAATTTCCTGCCTACCAAGGCTATGTCCACATGTACACAGGTACCTTTGTAAACAGAGATTTTCAGTTTTCGTTAAAAAAAAAAAATCCGGACCACACGTGCAGTTTTGAAAAAATATCTCTGTCCACATGTAAAGGCAAAAAACAAATCAAATGCTGTCAAGAACATGCTAAAAAAAAAAAAAAGGTGGCAAAATAATCCTAACCATTTTGGCAAGTTAAGCACAAACAAATAGGGCACATAAAAGCAGAAAGGAGTCCTATGTGTGGAGAGACAGTGAGGTGGAATTATTCCTCAATATCACGCTGGAATATAAAACAGAAAAAACACATAAAAACACGAACTGGGAGACTTGCCAGGGCCTTTGCAGTGCTCTAAACCATGCTTTCAGTCTGTAAAAACAAATTCAATGAGCTCGACATAAGCATAGTCCAAAATAGTGTTCGTGAGCAGTGCTTCCCACGGTTGCGTATTCTTTCTTTAGGTAAGGAAGCCATGGGTATGCTGGATCCTCAATAAGGAAAACTTGAAATGCCTCTTTATGTTCCACAGTTCATGCCATTTTTCAAATGTGTGTTCAGCATAGAATTTGCAAAAATATGGGTTTTGTGTACACTGCCTTGCCAACGCAACATCAATAAATTAATACCTGTAGTCACAGGTGGCTTGTACGTTCAGAGAAAACTCCCCCTTCCTGTTAACATGGTCCATAGAATTCATGGATGGTTGCTTTATTTCCACATGGGTCCCATCCACAAGACCAATACACTGAGGAATTCCATAGGCTCAGTAAAACCCTGCTACAAGTTCCTCTACTTTGTACTTGGTGGTAACTGTATAAACAGGGCCCAAGTGAACAGTAATTGCCATACAAACTTGTCTTACTATTTTCAACACCACTTGCCTTAATAGTCCGAAGTGTGTGCAGTCTTGCATAACCTCACTTCATCAGCTAAATAATACAGTGTGCATGCAACTTTTTTTTACAACACTGACAGGCAACTTCATTTTGGTTGTTTGGGCTTCAATGTGCAGACGAAGTAGGTCACAAAGAGCCAAAAGTGAAGTCCTCAACGTGCAAAAATTCTCTCGCCATTTGTCTGGAAGTACTTCCGTGCTTTCAAAGTTGTCTATCAAGAGGTGGTTCGACCCAGTCTTCGTCCGAAACAGACGACTTTGGCGTTGGGATTTGGGTTGTGAGAGCATATGTGTTGAATGTAGAAGCCACAGAAGTAGAAGTTCACTCTGACACCTCAGTCTTTCTTTTTTTTTTGTAAAATATTTTTATTGAAAAAAGAAAACAACAGTACTTGCAGTTACCGAAATACAATCAACCTTTCTTCATTTTTCTAAGTAAATAAACTTATATATATATATATATATATATATATATATATGAAAAAAAAACAACGCATTCTAAAAGAAAGACACAGATCAACACAACCATCAAACATATTAGAGGAATATAACAGTGACAGAAGTACATTTAAACAGGCAATACCTCTAGACTAGCAAAATAAGAGATAAAGGGTTGCCACTTGTTAAAAAATTTGGCTGTGCAACCTCTCAACGTATATTTAATTTTTTCAAGTTTTAAAAAAAACATGACATCTTAATCCACCGGGTAATAGTAGGATACTTAACAGACTTCCAATGCAACAATATTAGACGTCTGGCTAATAGGGATGTGAAGGCTATAATATCCTTTTGTGTGGAATCAAGTGTAAGTGAGCGAACAGGAATCCCAAATACAGCAATCAGAGGACAAGGACGAAGAGTTACCCCAAGAACAGTTGACATAATAGCAAAATACCCTGTCCAGAAACCTTGTAGCTCAGGACATAGAAAAAACATGTGGCTAAGGTGACAAGGAGAACCATGGCATTTATCACATTTATTTTCCACTTCTGGATACAATTCAGAAAGTCTAGACTTAGAGAAATGCACCCTGTGTATGACCTTAAATTGAATAAGTCCAAGACGAGCACAGGAGGTGGAAGATTGTACCCTCGCTATAGCCTGTTCCCAAGACTCCTCATGTATTTGAATTCCTAGTTCTCCTTCCCACGTACACTTAAGCTTAACATTAGAGTGGTTACTAAAAGACAGAATAGCATCATAGCGTTTCAAAATGGTTCCTCTGTGATGAGGAATAAATGATAACGTAGTTTCCCACTGCTGTTCTGGAGGTAAAGAGGGGAAATTTGGGAAACACTTGGCAACAAAATTTCGAATTTGAAAATAGCGAAACAAATGGGTAATAGGGAGATCATAACGAGAGGACAAGTTGGGAAAACTATCGAAAACACCATCCACATATAAATGTTTGAACTGTTTTATACCCTTGTCACACCACACTGAGAATGTCGAGTCCAAAAGTGAAGGGGGAAACAAATGGTTGTCGCTTAGAGGACCCGAGGAAGACGGCATTACAAAATTAAAGTGACGTCTAAACTGAAACCAGATTTTGAGTGTGTTAAGAACCACCTGATTATCAGTGTACAGAGAGGGTTTCATGGGTAAAGAGGAATAGAGCAAAGCCGGTAAAGAAGAGCCCTTACATGATGATAGCTCCAATTTACACCACGAGGAACCAGAAGATTTTAGCCAGTAGCAAAGTTTATGGATGTGAGCGGCCCAGTAGTAGGCTAAAAAATTAGGTAATGCAAGTCCTCCACTAAATCTGCATCGCTGCAGCAAAGTTTTAGAAACCCTAGGTGGCTTCCCTCCCCAAATGAAAGAACCAATAATCTTGTCCAGTGAAACAAAAAAATGTTTCGGCAAAAATAAGGGAATTGACTGAAATAAAAATAAAAATTTTGGTAAGATGTTCATTTTAACAACATTAATCTTACCGATTAAAGAAAGGGGGAGATTACCCCATCTTTGAATATCAGATGTGATCCTTGATATAAGAGGAGACAAATTTGCTGATTTAAGGCCAGCTAGAGAGCGAGTCACGTTAATCCCTAAGTACTTAAACCCAGATGGACTGAGACGAATGGGGTAGATCGGACTGTTGAAGTTGACGTGCTGCCGTATTAACAGGAAAACACTCACTTTTCCCCAAATTTAATTTATAACCTGAAAACGAACTGAAGTTCTCCAGAATACTTAAAACAGCAGGGATGGAGCATGCAGGGTCAGTCACATATAATAACAAGTCATCCGCATACAATGATACTTTATGTGTAATTCCATTACGGATGATTCCCCTGAATACAGAAGAAGATCTCAATGTAATAGACAGAGGCTCGATGGCAATGGCAAAGAGTAAGGGAGACAAAGGGCAACCTTGACGACAACCACGATCCAGCGCAAAATAATCAGAGTAAACATCATTAGTATGAACACTAGCTTTAGGGGACGAATAAAGAAGCCGAATCCAGGAAATAAATTTATCGCCAAAACCAAATTTCTCTAAAACTGCAAACAAGTACTCCCACTCCACCCTATCGAAAGCCTTTTCAGCATCTAAAGAAATCACGAGTTCAGGAAGTTCAGATAGACGCTTTGAGTAAATAACATTAAAGAGTGTACGGGTATTAAAAAACAATTGCCGTCCCTTTATAAAGCCATTCTGCTCTTCAGATATAATTTGAGGAAGGACATCCTCAAGGCGAGATGCAATTACTTTAGCCAATACCTTTGCATCGGCATTAAGCAGAGATAATGGCCTGTAGGAACCACAGGAGGTTGGGTCCTTGTCATTTTTGAGAAGGAGCGCTATGGTTGCTTGTGTGAAAGTAGGTGGTAATGAACCCGTTTCCAAGGATTTGTTAAACACAGACAAAAGCAACGGAGCCAATTTACCAATAAATGTTTTATAAAATTCAATTGGAAACCCATCCGGGCCCGGGGCTTTATTAGACTGCATAACTGTAATAGCTTTTAATACTTCTTCAACAGATAGTGGGGAGTCCAATTGCCCCGCATCATTAGCACCAATAACAGGGTTTAAAAGATTATGAAGAAATGCATTCATTTTAGCTTTATCCGTGGGAAATTCGGACTTGTACAACAAAGAGTAAAATGTTTTAAAGGTAGAATTAATTTCCAAGGGATCTGTAGCAATATTGTCATAAGAGTTTTTAATACTGGGTATCACACGCGAGGAGGCCTGACGTCGTAACTGATGTGCCAACAAGCGACTAGCCTTGTCACCATATTCGTAATATGAGCCACGACTGCGTAGTAATAAGTGCTCAGCCTCTTTAGTTGACATAAGATCAAATTCTGCTTGTAAATCAAGGCGCTGCTTCAGTAATTCTGGAGAAGGGTTCAGTGTATAACTTTGATCAAGGTTACTAATTGCAGCTACAAGTTCTTTAAGCCTGGCATTAATCTTTTTATTAGCACGGACAGAGTAAGAAATAATTTGACCTCTCAGGTAGCATTTAAGACTCTCCCATAGCAGAGAATATGAAACAGAATCATCCTGATTGAAGGACAAAAACTCCTCAATAGAGCTTGAAATAAATTCACAAAAGTCTTTATCCGCCAGAAGGAGAGAGTTAAATCTCCAATGTGGAGGACTACGTTTATGGGTAGAAAGCTGAACTTCCAATAGCAGAGGAGAGTGATCAGATATTACAATACCAGAATAGTCGGAAGAATTAACACACGAATTAAGAGTTCTGTCGATGAAAAAATAATCAATCCTGGAATAAGACTGGTGGACCTGAGAGAAAAACGAAAATTTTTTGATTGAAGGGTTGCGAAATCTCCATGGATCAACAAGATCATTCTGTTTCATAAAATCTGAGAATGTTTTAGACATAGATGATGGAGTCAAATTACGAGGACTAGATCGATCCAAAATCGGATCAAAAACACAATTCAGATCACCACCAAGGATAAGCAAATGTGTATTCAGAAAGGGGATGTTACTCAGCAATCTATTAGCGAATTCAGCATCATCAAAATTCGGGGCATATACATTTACCAGCAAAACCTTTTTCTGCATTAGGGTACCAGCAACAATGATGTATCTACCATTCCTATCAGCGATAACATTGGTCGAAGAGAATTGAACTTTCTTATTAGTGAGAATGGCCACTCCTCTAGCTTTCGAATTAAAATTTGAGTGAAAGACCTGACCTACCCATGGGCAATATAACCTATAATGATCCTTAATGCGAAGATGAGTCTCCTGTAAAAATGCTATGTCAGAATTTAGACGTTTCAAGTGAGTAAAAACCTTAGATCTCTTAACAGGGTTACCCATACCTCTGATATTCCAACTAGTGAATCTAAGAGGCATGCCTGACCCAGCAATGCTGGGGTCTATATTGCCATTAACCATTCATAAAAAGGAAGAAGAAAAAGACCAAACCAAAATGCCAGTGGCCATGAAGAGCCGAAATGGGACAGCCCCCCCCAACCCAACCCAACCCTGAACACAAATACACCCAAAGTCTCCACAGAACAGAACAAAGGAGACAGCAGTGTACCCCCAAAGTAGCAAAAATGATTCACCAAAGTGACTAGACTAATTGGAGTCTAAGTAAAAATAAAAGCGAGAGAGGGAAAAACAACCTCTCACCAACTTCTCTACAGTATAATAGTGTGCGCGTAACAGTAAACATGTTTTTTTTTTTTTTTAAAAAAAGGGAAAAAAGAAAAAGGAAACCAACCAACCAAAAAAGATCTCTCAGTACAAAATATGACTTCCCCAGAAGGAGAACTTTCCAACAAATCACCGAAAGTGCATAAAAAAAAAAAAAAAAAAAATACATACATAGATAGATAAACAATTAGAACAAAAACAACCAAACAAAAAATAAATAAATAAAAATTTAACAGAAACAAAAAACAACCCAGTCCTATGCAAATCAATACAGCAAGCTTGGAGAAGATTGTGCCGGACCGGTCCGAATTACAAGAGTATATTATATAATTCAGTTTCAATAAATAACAATGAAAATAAAAGGAACCAGCACACCAACAGTACAATAACTAGCACAACGGCCTAAGAAAACAATGCACAGGTGGCGTAAAACCTAACGAGAGCGTGAACCCTTAGCAGCATTACAGCATCAAACTGAGGGGCTATTGAGGCTCACCCAGAGATCAAAGTTTTGACATAATCACTGGCCTCCTCTGCTGAAACAAAGTCCTTCTCGACACCCTTATATGTGATGCGGAGTCGCGCTGGATGAAGCAGGCCATACCGAACACCTTCAATGCCACGGAGTTGCTGCCTGACCGTGTTGAATGCAGCACGTGCCCGTGCCACCCTGGCGGTGTAGTCGGGGAAGACTGAGATGGTCCGGTCTCCAACTTTAATCTGTCGGCGTTCTCTAGCACGTCGTAAAATGTCAACACAGTCAGTGTGGTAATGAAACCTGCATACAATGGCTCGTGGACGGTCGCCAGGCTTAGGTGCGGGCTGGAGGGTCCTGTGCGAACGATCCAAAAGCGGCTCCTTCCCCAGATCAAATGCTTCTTTTAGCAAGGAAGCTACGGCAGCAGTGGTGCACGTGTCAGGGCCCTCCGGTACTCCCACTATCCTAACATTGTTGCGCCGCGACCTGGACTCCAAATCTTCACACTTACTTTCCAGCTTGGCTACATGAGCTGTAAGGCCCTTAATAGTGGTTTTCATCTCAGCTACATCATCAGAGCAGACAGTAAGTGCGTGTTCCATCTCCTTGACCGTACCTTTTAGCTCAGACATGGTAGCATCATTGGCAGCTTTATCGATCGCCAGCTGCGTCTTCACTGCCTGCAGGTCGAACTTAATGGTAGACAAAGCATCACCCAGAGTATCCTGAAGTTCCTTTTTAAAGATGTTGGCGATATCTTTTCTCAGCGAAGCCAGCAACTCGACCTTGAGAGCCTCGATATCAGGATTAGCTTGACATGTGGGGGGCTTTGCAGGAGACGACGGCTCACTCGAGGGTGTGGTCGCGGTTTGCAAACTAGGCCTCAGTTGTGTTTGAATAGTACTGCGGGTTTTAACATTTTTTGCTGCCATTTTACGCCGGCCCGAGTAAAACTTCTCAACAAGACAATCCACAAACCAAAACAGGACTGGAAATATGGCCAAAAAGCGCGAATAAATAACAATTTAATCTAAATCGGCGGGAGCTCCCAGACTCTCGTCCTACTCCATCAAAGCTCAACCGGAAGTCCCACCTCAGTCTTTCTAAATGGAGGGAAAGTAACTCCGTGTGTGTATATGTAAGCGTGGAAAAACTGCAGATAATAAGATTAACAGCAACAGTATTTTGTCTATATCTGCCATTGTAGAAATTTATCTCATGTAAACAATAACGTGGCGCACAGCGTGAAGTCAAAAAAGGCGCACACCTTTGACGTTGGTTGACTAAATCTCAGTTTTCCTCGTCCACACGTAAATGCAAAGAGTTTTAAAAAATCTCCACCCAGGCAGGAGTTTTTAAAAATCGCAGTTTTCAATGATCCAAAACACTGTTTACGTGTGGACGAAAGGCCCAAACGCATAGAAAAGGCTGCATTGTCAAAAATACCCGTGTACATGTGGACATAGCCTAAAATTCCATAGTCAGCTGTTAGTGGCAGTATAACAAAGTGGGAGCGATAGGGAATGACAGCAACTCACAAAGTAGTAGGCCATGTAAAATTACAGAGTAAGCAGACCCATTGTGCTCAGAGGTCACCAACTTTGTGCAGACAGTCACTACAGACCTCCACACTTCGCGTGGCATTCAGATTAGCTCAAGAACAGTGCGTAGAGAGCCTTGTGTAAAGGGTTTCTATGGCGACTAACTGTATCTAAGCTTTGCATCACCAACCACAATGCAAAGAGTGGGATGCAATGGTGTAAAGCAAGCTGCCACTGGTCTCTAGAGCAGTGGAGACATGTTATCTAAAGTGATGAACCACACTTCTCTGTCTGGATATCCGACTGATGAGTCTGTTCTTGATGGTGGTCAGGACAACAGTACCAATACAACATACCAATACATTTTGGCCAACTGTGTGGGAACAGTTTGGGGACAGCCCCTTCCTGTTCCAACATTGCGGCACATAACTGCACAAAGTAGGTCCATAAAGACATGGATGAGTAGGTTTGATGTGGACAAACTTGACTGACCTGCACAGAGTCCTGACCTCAACCTGACAGAACAACTGTGGGATGATTTACAGTTGATAGTACGAGCAAGGCCTACTCGTCCAACATCAGTGACCTTACAATTGTTTTTTATGAAAGAATGGTTAAGAAAGAAACAATAATATAATGGAGGCTTTCTGATGGCACTTATAAAATTGTGTTTTCCGCCCTACACTGGACGTCACTGCTTATTTATTCTATCTAAGTAATTGCAAATGTGCACTATGA
This sequence comes from Neolamprologus brichardi, assembly GCF_056152115.1. Taxonomy (NCBI): domain Eukaryota; kingdom Metazoa; phylum Chordata; class Actinopteri; order Cichliformes; family Cichlidae; genus Neolamprologus; species Neolamprologus brichardi. The sequence continues at coordinate 29,321,838 of NC_142110.1, forward strand.
GGGATATCTTTCCCCATGGAAGCAAAATAAAAGGTATTAAAAATGAAAAGAAGAAAATCAAGAAAAGCAAAATGAGGGAAGTTAACTGTTATAAAATTTAAAATAAAATCTGGTTTAGCTATCAGCTGTCACTGAAAACAATGAAAAAGTGTCACATGTGAAAGATGTTCCTTGATTTCAGAAGCTAACAGAGAGGTTGAAGCAGCATCGACAGCCTCCTCTCCAAATGATGGGAAACAAGGTGAGCTCATATAGCGGAGACCTTAAGTTATAAACAGTTGTATCTATCAGTATCAACACTCTAAGTACAAAATGTATTTAAACTTTCTCAGTTACAAAGATAATTACATTATTTACAGTTATTCTGGTGTGTCTTGATGAGCTGCTTTGACCCCTGTTGACCTTCAACACCAAACAGGTTGAAAACAGTCTGAGGCTCTAAACAGGTTAACAGGGGACCAGGTTAGAAGAAGATTGTGAGCATGACAGAGGATGACAGTGGCAAAAACATGTTTCTGGTGAAATGTTGTTAGTTGTCTTTAGTGTTACAAGTGTAATCGGAGTTTTCAATGTTTCAAGATACACAAAATAAAACTTATTTAACCAAAAAATATTTGTAGATTACAAAGTGTTGGGAAATTAATGTGAAAACTGTGCAGACATGGACATCGTGGACTGTTAATAAATGTAGAATATGAATCACTACTGGCTACACTGAAAGGAAGAGGGCCCACAGAGACGACTCATGCCCTTGCATGTCACAGCAGGTTAAGACTGTAATCAGACTTCCTGTAGTCAGACTTCCTGTAGTCAGAGTTTGTGTGACAGCAGCAGCGTTGATGCTTCCACATCAGCCTGAACAAGAAGACAAACTGCTGCTGGTCTCTGGTTCTGTGTCACTGAAACTTTGTCTTATCTTGTCTTTAGAGGACGAGTTTGAGAGGAAGATGAAAGCTTTAAAGGATGCAGCTATCAGGAGGAAATGGCAGCCCTGTGTGGCTCATGCTTTCAGCCAATGGCAGTGCTGCATGAGGCAGAGCCTCCACCTGAACCAGCTGCTGTGTTCCCCTCTACCAGAACCACAGTGTGCCCGGTAAACACCAGACCAATGATGTGCTCCACAGATGTTTAACACACTTCAACAACTTTAACTGAGATTTTCTGCTTTGTCAGGCTTTACTGTGGACCTCTCCTTCATCGGCTGGCAGATGAAGACACGATTGAAGAAGTACAGAAAACACTGAGAGGAGAAAAGAAGGAATTATATGAATATTTAAAGATGATTTCTTATCCAAAAACTACTGAGGAAGGGCCCTCAAGTGAGGAACAAGTACAGAAGACTGAGGAAGAGGAGAAATCAGATGAAGATTCCAAAACCAATCCAGACAATCCACACATTGTGGAAAAAACTCTGCTTATTGGTGAAGCTGTACTCAGAGATGTGCAGCTAGAGACTCCAGGAACTGTGATCAATTGCATTCCAGGAGCAAGAACAGGTGACATTGAAGCTTATCTGAAACTGCTGGCTCAGAATGAACGTAGATATGGGAAGATTGTAATTCACGTTGGCAGTAATGACAGCAGGTTCAGTCAATCCGAGGTCACTAAAATTAGCATTGCATCAGTTTGTAACTTTGCCAAAAAAATGTCAGACACTGTAGGTTTCTCTGGTCCCCTCCCCTATGAGACCAATGATGTCATCTATAGCCGCATGCTGTCGTTGAACCGCTGGCTGTCTGAATGGTGTTCAGAAAACAGCGTGAAATTCTTAGATAACTGGCAAACCTTCTGGGAAAAACCTGGTCTTATTGAGGAAGATGGCATCCATCCCACTTTGGATGGTGCAGCTCTCCTTTCTAGACGTCTGGATGAATTTATACAGAATTTGGGCAAGAAAGCAGAGTTAGGGTGTGTTGTTATAGAGGCTGTGACTCCATAACACCAAAGAGTCAAAACAGCTAAATGTGATTTACTAAATATATTATTTTTACAGTAGACGTTAAGAACACAGAGAAATGAAGTGATGCAGGTTTAAGAGATTAATGGCTTCCTTTTATTTTTGGATAAACATGATGACGTTTTTAAAACTTAAAGTAATGCAGAAATAAAACACAATCCTGCCTCAACATTTAATACAGCAAGAAGAAAAGAACAAAATCAGGGAAATAAAGAGCTGTCAGTTTGGTTTGTTTTACTTTTTTCAGTCAGGTGATTGAACTGCACTAACTCAAATATAGTTTATGAGCAGCAGGAAACTGAAGAAAACAGGAACGTGGATGCCAGTCAGGTGTTTAATGAGCAGCTGAGAGAGGAAAGGAGGAACCTTTCAAGAATTTATCAGACAAATCATTTGGTATAGACAAGTTTTTTTTAGTGAAATCAAACACCCTTTGGAGAGTATTCTCATCCAGAAAAACTGTAGTCTCTGTCGGATCCGGTCCTCTTTAAATGTTAGCATGTTGATGGTAAAAATGTGTTTGTCTTACCCGTTCAGCTGGTGCTGTGCTTTCTGGAGTATTTTTGTTGCTTCAAGGCCTTAACAGAGCTCATTTGCAGACTCTTAGGAGTAATCCTGTTTTTTCTGCATCTGAGGCTGAATCTCAGGTGGTGTCTGTAATCAGCCATCTTACATTCTGTTTGCTCATACTGACATACAGCACCTAATCCTGTTAACTGTGATTTCATGCTGTTCTCCAGTGATTTTCTTTTCATCAGATCCCCCCCCCCCCCCTCCCTTTATATTAAACAATACTTACTCACACCAGCTCAAAATTTGAAGAGATTAAAAAATGAACCCGTTCACAAAATTCAACTCTAAAGACTTTAGTGTCACTCTTGGCCAAAAACAGTTGCTCATTAGAGCCACAACTGTATCCACATGCTCAGTTTAACAAATATAAACTTGGACCAGCCTCAGTTTTGCTAGTCCAGGAAATAAAAGGTGATGAAAAATAAACAAATTTTTATTGAATTAAAGTTAATGGGATGGCTCCCTCAGCATCCTGTGCTCACCAGATTTTATTTTTCTCTCTCTTGTTTTGCTCTGTCTAATGTCCCTGTATGTGTGTGTGTGTGTGTTTCACTGGTGTTTGATTGTAGGAGTGTTTGTTTCTGTTACGGGCCTAGCAGGGCCTCCTCCTGAAGTTGGTTGCCTGTGTGGGCGTGTCCTATGTATGTCCTGCCTGAGGTGCCACCTTTTTGCTTTTGAACAGCTGACTCCCACCAGCAATTAAAGATATTTAAGGCAGGAGAAAGGTGAGCTCTGGTTGTTGCTACTTACTTTTCAGTTTACTGACCAATGTCTGAGTTGTTTGTTTCCTTAAATGGTCATAGCGGCTTGTCCTTCTCTTTTAGTTGAGTTATTAATAGACAGTGTTGGGAAGGTTACTTTTAAAATGTATTCCACTACAGATTACAGAATACATGCCCCAAAATGTATTCTGTAACGTATTCTGTTACGTTACTCAATGAGAGTAACGTATTCTGAATACTTTGGATTACTTAATATATTATCATGCTGTTTACAACTACATGAATGTACTATTGCTGTGATTTATTACTGTTACTGAAGGTCCGCGGCTCCGAACCGTAGTAAAGGGACCTCTGGCTAATACGGTGGGTTCTGTGTCAGGCTCGTAGCTGAAAACTAGCTTTACTTTGTTGTCTGGGTCAACTTTGCTAGCGAGAGACAGAGAGAGGCATTGAAAGGCTGCTCCAACAGAACTTATTGTTTTTGGAGGAAAACACAAACACGGTGTACAGTCGAGTCTTAATAGCTTACTTACAACTGGGCTCGTCAGGCGCTCTTCTTGGCTGCAGTGGTTATTATTATATTTACATGCTTCCAGCTCCCGTTTTTGCTCGATGACAGCTCGTACTTTTCCTTTTTCTCCCTCTGTCGCTCACAGACACATAACGTGTATGGCAGTCCATTCTCCCTGCAGCACGGACTACACTGCCTATGATGCTACATTCTTTAGAGCTATACCTGTAGCATTCTGCCTATTAGCTTAGCACAACAACAACAACAGGCGCTCTCTCACCCAGGAAACACGCAGAGAGAGAGCGTCACCATGTAACCATGGCAACCGTAACGCTGCCACCGGGAACAACAGAACGTAGCTGTCAAACAAAACCCAAACAGTCCTGACCCGCGACAATATGAAACAGGGAAGTACCGCCGTGTAATCCATTTATTTCAACAAAGTAACTGTATTCTAAATACCACCTTTTTAAACGGTAACTGTAACGGAATACAGTTACTCATATTTTGTATTTTAAATACGTAACGGCGGTACATGTATTCCGTTACTCCCCAACACTGTTAATAGAAACTTAAATAAAACTCTTTAATTTAACTCTTTTGCCTCCCTATCTCCTTTTTCTGACTGGGACACATTTTGTCAATTTTCCTGATCACCTGGACCCTTTTAATGGAACGTGTCATTGATGATCAATAAAGTTGGGTGAGGACAGTTTGTGTTGCATATTGTGCTTCAGCTTGTGCTGCTGTTGTACAAGGTTAATGGTGTGTGTGTGTGTGTGTGTGTGTGTGTGTGTGTGTTGCAAGTCATTTGTATCTCCATGCTTTAGCCCGTACCTCATCAAGTACGGGTGACATGTTGTTAGGAGTTTTATGCTTTATGAGTTTGTAAATACTAATTTACAGTCTAAGTAATAAATTGTTTTAAAAGAATGTTTTCTATTTTGTTTTGGGATTGGTCAGAAAAATGTAGTGGGATATAAAATGTTGGAATAAAAAACAAAATAAAATTAAAATTATCATTCGAATTAGTTATTTTTCAACTGCGTTATGGACAACAAATTTAAAAATGTGATTTTGGAGGGTTTTTTGTTCACTAATATCATCAAGGATTAATGTTTCTATGAGTCCACATTATACTGTCGAGTTCAAGTTACTCAACATGGTAAATGGCCTGTATTTGTATAGCACTTTTCTAGTCCCTAACGACCCCAAAGCGCTTTACACAACCTGTCATCCACCCATTCACACACACATTCACACACTGGTGATGACAAGCTACATTGTAGCCACAGCCACCCTGGGGCGCACTGACAGAGGCGAGGTTGCAAGACACTGGCGCCACCGGGCCCTCTGACCTCTGACCACCACCAGTAGGCAACGGGTGAAGTGTCTTGCCCAAGGTCACAACGACCGAGACCGACCAAGCCGGGGCTCGAACCGGCAACCTTCCGATTACAAGGCGAACTCCCAACTCTTGAGCCACGATCGCTCCATGGGCATCCTTATGTGCCCTGTCATTTTTATTGCAGTTTAACTAACATGTAAAAGATTTATGACACAGAAATCACATGTAACACCATGAACAATGTTACCGGGCACATTAGCAGGAATTTTTTTTTTAAATTTAAGACATTTTATTTTCTCTTTTTGTTTGCATAAATATCAATACCTTTTGTCTTGGCACTGCTTCTCAATAGACTATAACCTCATGTAACACTGATGAAGTGCTAATGAAGTCATAGAAACCAGGTATTAAGCTAGATATTGTGCGATTATCAGTTGACTCGATCGTTAGACTTAAGAAGGGCTACTGGAGCTGATGTTCAATAATCAATAAATACAACACAAAACAATTGTGCAGATACCATGTATTTAAACAAAAGCAAGGAAAAATAACAAGAAAGGAAAAGTAAAATAACTTAAAAAGTTACTCCTACTGGAGCAGTTCAATCAAGCTTCATCATATTTTCTAGTCTTTGGCTTGGAATGAAGTTGGTTTGGAAACATATTTGGTGATGTTTCATCTCCTGCTTTGTGTTTATCTAGGTGCCCCACACTTTGGGAACCTCTGATCTAAACATGGCTGCTCGAAGGCCAGCTAGGATCCCTGTGGACCTTGCCCTACAAATGATCCAGGACCAGTGTTGCCAACTTACCGACTTTGTCGCTATATTTAGCGAGTTTTCAGACCCCCATAGCGACTTATTTTTCTAAAAAGCGACTAGCGACAAATCTGGCGACTTTTTCTGGTGTTATTGGAGACTTATTTATGACGACTTTTTGACGTGAAAGTGTGTATCACTCTTACTCTCAACAAGCAGCGGGTGCTGCCGTGGGCACCTCGCCCGTGCGAAAGCGCTCACAGGCGGAGGATAGTCCTCCCCCAGCTGCTATCAGGGCAGGAGACGTTCACACCTACGCGTCCAAACTGCAAATGAATCGCACATGAGCGAAGCCGCTGCTCCCGCACTGACTGTAACGCAGTCAGTTCTTTTACTGTTATGATGTTTTGTGGATCACAGATTTAAAACTACTTATAAATGCAAACACACACAAAGTAACTTCATGGTAAATGGACTGGTTCTTATATAGCGCTTTTCTACTCTTCTGAGCACTCAAAGCGCTGTACACAACTTGTGCATTCACCCATTCGCACAAGTACATCTCTCTAAGTGCTTTCTAGATAACATTCACACACATTCATACTCCGATGGATGCATCGGAGAGCAATTTGGGGTTAGTATCTTGCCCAAGGATATTTGGCATGCAGACTAGGGGAAGCCAGGAATCGAACCACCAACCTTCCGATCAGTAGATGACCTGCTCTACCACCTGAGCTACAGCCACCCCAAACGTGACCAGAGTCACCAGAGTGCCTATTTCGGGTCACTTTTTTCTTGGTCCAAGCCCGGATAAAGGAGGAGGGTTGGAATTGTGACATTAAAAAAAACAATAATGGATAAAAGAAATTTAATTTGTAGTTCTGAACACAAACATGTTTTGACACCTGATTGATTGATTGTTAAGTGCTAAAATGTGAATGAAAATAAAAAAATGTACATGTTAAAAATGAAATTACTCTTTTGTTTGAACAAGATATATCATCTTAACCAAAATGAGAGAAATGTCTTTAATTTATTGCAAAAAAGCATTGATTTTTTGTGAAGACTTAGGTAGTGATACAAAAACTGCAATTTCTTAAAATTAATGAAAAAATACATAGAAAGGCAAATGGCCTCATGTCACAAATATGTTTTATGAGGAATACCTGGAATATAAATATATTACAACTCTTTGTTTTAAAGATTTTGAAGAATAACACCCAGTTTATTGCAAAAACAGATTTTATTTGGGGTCATTTTTGACCCCACAAAAAGGTAGGTTGTGCATCCAAGGGTTAAAGCTTACATGTAAGTGCTCGTGTTTTTAAATTACTCATTGCATACATGTGACCTTGTGCTTTTTCATATTGTGAAACCTGCTGCTAAACGAACTGAGGTAAACTGTGTTAAAGGTTACATGAACATCCTCTGCAGGTTAGTGCAGGATAAACAGGTTAGTTTGCTGCACTGTGATGGATTCAAAGTAAAGAACAGTGTGTGACTGCTGCACAGTGTCTGTGGTTTCATGGTCACAGTTAGGTTACATCAAGTGTAGCAGAGATTCACATGAATTTAACTATTCTACTACTACTATTACTATGTAAGTAATAGATATCTGTAAATATCAATAAGTATAGACATGTACATGCACATACACATGTACATGTTTATACTATATGTACACTAAATATACATACGTATACATATACCTGCACACATCCATACAAATAAAAGGTGCATTTTGCATGAAGCGTGTCCGTGAATGTCCAGAATGTCCTGTGACTCATGATATCGTGATTGAGGAGTTATAGAGTCAAAATGCTGTTGGAATGAATTCTCTGCGAAAGCGAGGGTGTTTCATCCAAACATTCATTCAAGGATCATCCAAAAGCTTAAAATTAGACTCACAAATGTGTACAATGATTTGTGTGTAACTTTTCAGGAAATGCGTGCTTCAATCCACACACAAATAATCAATATAAACACATGTAAGACTATATTACAAATGTGTAAATCCAAACCTGAGTAAATACTGATCAATAACACACAATTTATTAAGTTTAGCTTCATGAATATGATAACTTTCTCTTTTAGCACCGTTTGTTCCTCATCTCATCTGTGACTGTTACTTTTATCTGAAAACACAGTCATGTGTATTTCTATATCTTTCTTTAAAAAAAATAGTGTTGTTTCATGTATAACTTAGTAGCTCAGCTGTCGACTCTGCAGTCCTGGTGTTTGCAGCCTTGGTGGTTCCTGGGTTATTCTTAAGATCTTCTGACCACAGCTGTACAATATTTTTCTTTGCTTATGTTCTACATAAAAGGTGATCCGAGTGATTACATTCATGAAATAAAATTTGTATTATTATCTATTGATATTATATTAATATTGCATTTGTAACAGAAGTATCTCCACTTCTATTTCTCTCAATAATCAGAAGACAGTCTGAGGTAATGAATCTGTCTAACTTATCACTAACACCGTTTTTACTCCGTCATTTAAAAGTATGGGTGAATGCTCTGACAGAGCAAGAACCAATTAATTGTTTCACAAAAAGCCAGGGCACCTGAGTTTACTTGAAATCAAATTAAATGAAATGAAATAAAACAGAAGACCACAACATGAAGATGAAAGAAATTAAACCAAAGAGTAACATAGATATGCTAGATTAGTCAGAGCAGGTGTGACTGGTTCTGTCAGTGTGGGCGTGTACGATGTTCTAGCAGGTGTGTAAATATCTGCAGACACAGAGGCATTAGCACAATAACCACCGCTCACCTTCACAACACTTTAAGGAATCATGGAGGTTTCAACCTTAAAGAAAATTATAGATGATTTTTGTGTCTCTGAAGAGGTTAACATAGAAAAAACAGGTCTCATCATTGATGGTGCAGCTCTGTACTACTCTTTGTATTATACGTCTGATCCAAAGCTGGACCAGCGCTGTGGAGGAGATTATCCTGGATTTAAAAATGAGGTCTGTAACTTCTTTAAGACTCTGCAGGACTGTGAAGTCACTCCGTACGTTATCCTGGATGGAGGCTCAGGGCCTGAGAAGCGTGAACATCTTGTGTCTCGTCTAAAACATAAACTGGAAAAAGCAAAGACAGTAGCAGAGACTGAGCCTGATGCTGCACCAAAAGGATGTAACGTCTTACCACCTCTGGTAAAAGATGTCTTCATAGAAATCTTAAAGGAAAAAGACATCATGTTTGAACAGTGTTTAGGAGAGGCAGACCCTGTAATTGTTTCTGCTGCAAATCAGAAACAATGTGCTGTGCTGTCCATTGATAAGGATTTTTACATCTTTGATTTGTGCAAAGGTTTCCTTCATCTCAACAACTTTGAGTGGAAAAGAAAGAAGGATGGCAAAATTCCTGCTAAGCTCTACACGTGTTCAAAGTTTTGTGAGCATTTCAAATTGGACCCTGCTCTCATGCCAGTCTTTGCTTCAATAGCAGGAAATGATTATTCAAGATTAGAAGACAATGGTACCTTTGCAAATGAATCATCTTCACCTGGTGAGTACAGCATTAAAAGACTGGATGGTATGCTCAGGTTTTTAAATAAAGTGAATCTGGACGGTTTGAATGACTCACAGAAGAGAGAGCGTGCTCTGAGTGAAGCTTTAAGTCATGTTGGTAAAAAAGAAAACCAAACATTCAAACTCTCCATTCAAAAATATGTTCAACCAGAAAAAAAATGTCTTGAGTTGCCGACATGGGTGAGTAAAAAAGTTGAGAGTGCAGAACTCACCACTTTTGTCATAAGTGTTTTAGATCAGAAGACTATGATGCTGACTCCAGTTGTGGAGGACTTTTCACAGCGCAGTAGTTACACAGCTGCTTACAGCATCAGACAGTACTTCTATGGACTGTTAACTGGAGGTCAGATGTGCACTGAATATGACAGGGATAGAGAAGAGATCAAAGACAAGCGTGTCCCATCCATACTCCTCAGCAGTGATGAACAGAAGCAACTGAAATTACAGCATCTGCATGAGGTACTGAGGTTAATCATGAAATATGTGTTTAATTACTCCGACAGGCCATAAACGTGTTTCCGTGGTACACGTGAGCATCTTGTCTGTGTGGTACCTTCTGTTCAGGCTCCTGAGGGTTTGCGTCGCAGGGTGTTTGAAGAAGCTCTGCAGGTTCAGACTTCAGCCTTAGAAAACATCCCCGACCAGCTGAAGCTGCCAGTCTGTGTGACTGTTTTCTGGTTCAAGAGGCTACAACACCACCCAAAACCTGAAACTGTCCACTGCCTCCACGCCCTCCTGCTGGGGTTTGTGTTTGACCAACATGGTCCAGGTAAGTCTTACTTGATACCATGATGGATATTTACAATGAAATGCATAGCTACATGTCACTTTATTAGGAACACCTGTGACAGCTCTACAGTTTCAGCTCCATAAATCTGATTATTCTGTTTATTACTCACAGTCAGCTGTCAGCAGGTTAGTGTCTCTGAAAGCAGTCAGCAGATGGACTGTAGTCAGAGTTCCTGTAGTCAGAGTTTGCGTGACAGCAGCAGCGTTGATGCTTCCACATCAGCCTGAACAAGAAGACAAACTGCTGCTCGTCTCTGGTTCTGTGTCACTGAAACTTTGTCTTATCTTGTCTTTAGAGGACGAGTTTGAGAGGAAGATGAAAGCTTTAAAGGATGCAGCTATCAGGAGTAAATGGCAGCCTTGTGTGGCTCATGCTTTCAGCCAATGGCAGTGCTGCATGAGGCAGAGCCTCCACCTGAACCAGCTGCTGTGTTCCCCTCTACCAGAACCACAGTGTGCCCGGTAAACACCAGACCAATGATGCGCTCCACAGATGTTTAACACACTTCAACAACTTTAACTGATATTTTTTGCTTTGTCAGGCTTTACTGTGGACCTCTCCTTCATCGGCTGGCAGATGAAGACACGATTGAAGAAGTACAGAAAACACTGAGAGGAAAAAAGAAGGAATTATATGAGAACCTAAAGACTGTTTGTCATTAACTTTTGGGAAAGGGGAAAAGGACACAGGATCCCCACAGATCTTCAGATGTGACATGAAGCCATACTGAAAACAGATGATAATTATACAGGTCAAATAGTTTATATTAAATTAAATTTTTTGTTCTTTGTTTTTTCTGCACGATTGAATGATGTGTTTGAAGTAGAGGATTTAGCGGTACAACTAAGGGTCAAAGGTCATTTTATTTCTGTATGTTGGTAAATCTGTTTGCTTTCTCGGTATAAGCTAAACTCAAGAAAAAGTAAAACAGTTCAAGACAGTAAAAAGTAGCTCTTTTTAACTATTTGTCTCTAATAATGACTGAACACAAAAGCCAAAAACAGAATAGTATCACAACACTGTCATCATAAAAACAAGAAAGGTGAACACGAATCAAAAACCCCAAACCCTGAAAACAGGATGAGTGTGTGATTAAATCTGTGAGAATTTCATTTTCCTACCAGCACTGATCTGATCTGATTTTATATTCATGTTTGTTCATAAATAATATTCATGAGCCTGAACTTTTTGTCGCTCAGTGATGCAGCTCTGAGTCAGACACAGCAGTTACAAACAAAAATGATCAGAGTTCATTCATATTCATGAATTTGAGCACTGATGATCCACGAGTTATATTTTAACTCTTCATTTATAAAAGTAATTCTTTAACATTTGCCTTAAACTTGTCCTCTCTGTTTCTCCTGCTGCAGCTGGTGATGTTTAAATGTTGGGATCGTTGATTCGTTCCATCCCTGCAAATTACTATATGACTTATTTCTAAGTGATTCTTGTTCCTATGCTGCACCGCTACACCTGATCTTAGGGTTCCTCCACCTACCAAATCTCACTTTAACCCCTGCTGATAAATGATCTTAGGCTATCGTGTCCAAGCAACATCAAGAATTTAAGAACCTGCATGCAGAAACAGAGTAACGAAAAATATGTGATGTGTTAAGTATATATGGTGTATATGTGTTATTTACAAAATCAGTCACTGGGTATTAGTGAAATCTCGTGGACACTTAAAGACACTATACAGAATAGTAGCAGACAAATAAAAACAATGACATATACAGTGTTAAACAAGTAATTATTAAAGTAATTAATGAAGCCAAATTAAAGAAAAAAATTTAAACTGTAACCAGACCTGTGAAACACACCATTCAAACATATAAAGGCACAAGGGATGAACCAGTGTTGTAATGGGCTCCATAGTTCTGTGATGCAAGTAAACATACTGTACCGACTGACTATAATCTTTTTCTTTTAGTACTGATGTATTCATGCGTCCACAGCATCACTCAGCTGCAATGAAAGAAGGTTATGAGGCTGCATGTGTGTTTGCATTATGGATGAATAATTAATGTGGTTTTATTGTTTTGTATGATTATATTCAGAATAAAAAACTAACCCTTTACTTAAACACTCAAAGCATTTTATCACTGCACGCCTCATTCAGCCAGGCTCTGCTCTCTCGTCGTCAGCTTGTTCAGAATGCTGCAGCCCGACTCTTGACAGGCACACGTAAACGTGACCATAATTTCTCAGTCTCCCAGTCCAGTTCGTTCACGCTGGCTTCCAGTACGTTCTAGAACTGATTTAAAGATTTTATTGCTTGTTTTTAAGTATCTCTTTGTGCCTCTCTGATCTGTTAACTAAAAATACTCCAAACAGAACTCTTAGGTTAGCTGATCAGTTGCTTCTGAATGTTCCTAGAAGCAGACTGAAACACAGAGGAGACCGGGCCTTTGTGATTGCTGCGCCTAAACTTTGGAACGGTTTGCCTCTTCAAATTAAGACCTCTCCAACACTTAACATTTTTAAATCCCGTCTGAAAACACGTCTTTACTCCCTAGCTTTTAATTGTTTTGTTTTTGTTTTTTCTGTGTTTGTTTTACTTTTTTACTTTGTACAGCACTTTGGTCAACCTGTTGCTTTGAAATTTTCTTACAAAGAAACTGATTGGTTTATTAATCCATTCATACAGTTCTATATTTCTGAGTGTTTTAACCTAAAATTCACACACTCATCCTCCAGTAGGTGCACTGGGGGGAACTCGGGTTTCAGTATTTCACCCAAGGACACTAAAACACACAGAGTAGAGCAACTGGGGAACAGACCACGACTTTTGGATTGGTAAATGACTTCCTCTCCCTTCTGAGCCACAGCCACCTGTACAGCAAATGTACATTTGCACATATGAACAGGATGTTTTTAGTCTGCAATAGCTGATTTTTCTTTCCTCAGAGAAACAGACATGAATCAGTGAGGAGGGTGGAGGATTAGGTGAGACTCTGGGTGTCAAGAGATTTATTCTAAAGACACTTCTTCAGCTAAGAATCTAAAGGTAGAAACACAGACGCTGCAGTTTTTACTTGCAAGGGCGATCACAGAACGCTCACACCAGAGTGGGGGCCCTGTGATGTGCGCTTTGTTCCTGCACTTGCCTTTATTTATATACAAAAGTAATACAACAGTGAATACGTCTATTCATTAACAGAGGAATGTTAGTATGTAGGGAGTGAAGATAAAAGAGGTTCAGGTGTATGTGTGTGTGTTATTCTGAAGGACGTGGCCCCTCTTCTTGAAGATAAAAGCTTCCAGCTCCCCTCTTCCTGGCAGGAGTGAAATGATAACAGCTTGCTCAGCTATTATCACTGTGAGAAAGAATTTATAAAGCAAGTCTTGATTCCAACAACAGTCTAAGTCATAAAAGGGTCATCATGCAGTATTCTATAATATGCAAACTTATATATCACAAAAAGATTATACTGACTACTAAGTACAATTTTATATTGACACTGGGTCATGTGATTTAACAGAAAATCTGAAACAGGTGCAAGCAGTTTTGTCTTTTCAGACCTGAACAGTCAAAGGCTTCCACAGATCAGGGTGAACAGGTTGAAGCTGTTCTTTGGAGCACACAGTCACCTGGATACCTGACCTCACTGCTTAAACAATAGCAAAGCCGTAGGTTAATGTGTTTATGGCATCAGAGGTTTAAATAACCTTCTTGATTTTTCCAGGAAGGTTATTTCAGACTTTGTTGTTAGAGAGCAGCACAACACAACAATTAATCTATTAGTTTTTGTTTCTGGACTTAAATTTCCCTCCTTATTTTCAGTATGTTTTAAACACACCTCTGACTTTTTCACATTTTGCCATGTGTTGAGCTAGAAAATGTATAAAACTCAAATACAACATATGGCTGCAAGCTTCATCCAAAAAAACTGGACAGGAAGAAACTTCCAGCATGAGGCAGCAAAGAGATGCTGAGGAGAGGAGAGCGCAGGAGAGTAGGGAGAGGATGGACAGACTGTTTTCACTTCTTGAAAGATTAGTTCCAAAATAAGAAATGTGTTTATTTAAATATATTTGTTACGTTGTTAGTAAACTCTGAAAATTCTAACAGATAGCTGATCCTTATAATACAGTTGAATAACTATTAAAAAACAGATAATGTAATATTTCTGTACAGGTTGCAGTCGTCATGATGAACATGCTGTTGCAAGCTCTGCTCCTCTCGGTGATAATACACCTTCTCTTTTCTCTTTGTATAAAAAAACATTAAAAGTCAGTTTAATCTCAAAATTCACTGTTTAAAAATCCAAATCACACCAGATAATAAAGAAAAGTGAATGGTTCAGTCTTGGTTCATGTACCAGTGAGACATTAAACTTCATTATAACTATGCAGTTACGTAACTTTAATCTGAGCCAACCCGATTTGCTCAGTTGTAAATAAAACAGCGAACTAAACGTGACCCGACAAACAGAACCTGAATGAATTAAGTCCAGTGTTTAACCACTGAGAGCTAAAACTCAGGTGAGGTTTCAAAGCTGTGTGCCGGTGATTGTCTAAAAACAATAAAATGAGACAGATAAGAGAGAGCAGTAGACGGCGTGCCAAACACACAGGCGCAATCATGTTTAGCAAGCAAACTCTCAAGCAAATGGTTGTTAACTTCAGGTAGACCCACACTCCACTGCACATCAACGGATCTGCTGTTGAGATGGTCAACAGTGTGAAGTTCCTGGGTGTGCACATATCAGATAACCTCTCCTGGAACCTGAACACCACCACCATCATGAACAAAGCCCAACAACGTCTTCACTTTCTTAGAAAACTGAAGAAGGCCAGTCTCCCTCCTGCCATCCTCATCTTACCAGGCAAGCATTGAGAGCGTCCTCTGCTGCTACATCACTATCTGGTACGGGAACTGCACCTTTGCTGAAAAGAAGTCTCTGCAGCAGATAGTGAGGACAGCAGAGAGGATCATTGGAGGCCTCTCCCACCCATCTCCCAACTCTACGACAGACACATCATCCGACGTGCGAACAGCATAGTGAAGGAAACTTTCCACCCCTCACATGAACTGTTCTCCCTCCTTCCATCTGGCAGACGGTTTTGCAGCATCAAAAATGTAATGACTACACACTGTAAGAGCTTTTACCCTCAGGCAGTCTGAGCCCTCAACTCACTACCACCAAAGGACTGATATACACAAACACTTTTACAAACACCTTACAATACTCACCAAAAGACTCAAAAACAAGACAAACATCCACAAATCTTCTGCAAACTGGACCTGGGAACAACGTGCTTATTTGCACACTCAGTCACATAGTTACTGAACACATCTATATAATGCTATATTGCACATTTCGCATCTTGCACATGTCTTTGTCCTGTCTTGTCTACAATATCCCGACTTATTACCTGAACCTGGTATTCAATACCTACTGAACAATCCACTTCATATTGTCTCTGTCCTGTCTTTGTGTATTGTACACAGATATAGTTAGTAATAGTAACTTTTTTTAGCTCTTAATTTTACCCAAATTTAGCGAGTTATTATTTATTTGTAATTTCTAGTTTTATATCTGGAGATATATTTTTTATATTCTTATAAATGAACCATGGGGGGCTTGGGGTGAAACAGCATTTTGGTACGCTGTATACTGTGTGCATTGTTGTACTCACAATAAAGACCTTGAATCTTGAACCTCGATATGCTGTGCAGACAGTGTAGACCCTCTAAACTAAGTTTGGGGGATGTGATCTTTCAAGAAATGCAGACAAACTGTTGTTGTTTGTTTACTTACACAGCATGTCTTGTAGAATTAACTGGAGTCACCAGCAACAGCATCGCGCAGTCATATCTCAAGTCTAATAACAGAAGACAGGAAAAGATCAGTAAAGAAACAACTTCCCCAAACCAAAGCACAAATAAAACAATAAGTAAAACAGGCTGATCTAAAGTATGATTAAAGTTCAGCCTGACTAATATAAATGTGACTGACAGCTGCTAATATATTGGAAAACCAAAATACTTACCACTCACTTGATGTCTTTCTGTCCAACAGCTCTTTTTCTAGACTTGTAAGGGTTTGATGTAATGGCAGGAGTGCTGGTCCCGAGCCTCAAAGACAGTAAGAAGCAAGCAGAGGGAGAAAAAACAGAAAATTATTTAGAAGCTGATTTGATCCCTCTTTCTTTCTCCCTTTCCTATCCCTCACTCACATCTGTCCCGTCTGTAACAACTGAAAATAAAATAAAATAAATAATAAAAACAAAGGTCGATCAAATGGACCAATACGGCAATGCCATGATGATCCATTTGGCAAAATAAATCCATTGGGTATCCTTGTTGGTCTTCAGACAACAATTCTGACGGCTAAAGAACCAAATGGGACAGGCAAAAGAAAAAAAAGAAGCTGATTTGATCCTTAATGGCCGAGCAGTCGTTATAACTTAAAACACAGAAGGTCAATGCAGACAAATTAGACTAACACATATAGTATTAAAAGCAACATCTACTACTGTGTCTGAATGTGTGGTATTGTCACTGTCAGTTTAGGCCTAAAGAGATATGTGTTTGAAAAAAGACCAACTAATTTAAATATAATCATTACATGCTTGTTAAAAGTTAACTTCCAGCATATAAAGTTCCTAATAAGCACAGTGACCAGATAAAACATGTGGGAGTGTTTATATGTAAAAAAAAAAAAAAAAGCAACCCAAAAATGTTTCTTATGATTCAACTGTGGAATTTAAATTCTTTTGAAGGACAAGCTATATTACTTTATTTTCCACTATGAAAATAAGTGGAAACTTATTTTAACCATTTAGACTTTAACCATTTAACAGGCCACTAATCTGGATTATAGCTTTTACAACAAAACTGGTTTTTAAACACATTTTTAACAAAACAAATACTATTGTTATTATTATTATTACTTAAAATGTAATTAAACAGAAAAGTCGGTTAAATATAAAAGCAGTTTGCTTATGTTGTTAAAGAAAGGCTAGATGAGACATTAAAAGATGCCACAGATGTTCAAAAGCTGCCACAAAGCATGAAAATAAATACAGGGGTAAATAATTTACAGTTCATATGTTATAAAGGTTTGTATGGATTGAAAACAAGGCCCCAGCCCCAACAGTTACACCTTCCAAAAAAAGCTGTGGGGTTAAATTTTAAGTAACATCCATGTGCAGAGCAGGGCGGCCATTTTGTGCGTGTAGGGGATAAGTTGTGAGATCATTTGTGTACTCCAGTTTCCAGGGAGAGCTGAGACATTGCTGTGGAATGTAAGTGTTTATAAGATAATGCATGTAACATTTCAGCAGGTTTTATTTCTCTGGTGCATTTTTGTTTTTTTGTTTTTTTCTGTTAATTTGCCACATTTCATCTTTTGCTGCCAACGTCCTTCTTGTTTTTAGACAGAAGTTAAAGGGACACTTTTGTATTTTCAGTCCTCACTCACAATAAAAGACTTCACATTAAGAACCCCAGAAATTGTGTCATTTCCTGGCCTACATTATCATCCCAAAATCAACTATTTAAATTCCAATAACAACTCCAGCATCTGGCATTCAATAGAAATAATAAACCAATATGTGAACTCTTAGGACTTGGCAACAGTTGTAAGAATAAATAATTCCACATCTAAGGCATTATGACTTTATATCATTTTCATGACCATGAAATTACTTCATGTACCATTTCAGTCCCCACACATACTGCACTGTGTATTGTTAATACAATGGACTCAGTTTAATCATATTTATTTTCTCTGTCCATCGCTCCTTACAGGTCTTGTTTACCTCACAATAAAACAAAAGAAGCATGGAGAGGCGTGTAAAGAGAATCAAAATGTAGGACAACAATGCAACAATGTGAAGTATCTTTATTTGGCCAAAGAAAAACATCCAAAACTATAGTACAAAAGGAAACAAAAGCTGGAGACCAGAAACACACAGAAATACACACCAGGAGCTGAATTCCAACTGGAAAAATCTCAAGAGCAGAAAAACCGGACAACACTACCGGGGAACTAAACAGACATAAAGACAGGAAAGTGCTGAGAGATATATATACAGAGGACTGATGGAGGTGAGATGGAGGTGAGAACATTCAACAACAGATAAAAATAATTAACAGCAGAATAAAATGATGAGGCCAGGGCAGACGCTCACACAGGCTGAAGTAAAACCACACACAGAAAAAAGAAAAGCAGCTACTAACATAAACATTAAGTGAAACAAGAAGACAATAAAACATAAAAAACAAACACAGAAGAACTGCAGAGGGAAACCAAACAGTGAAACTCTGAGAAGACAAATGATAATGGCTGAAGACTGAAGCCAAAAACAGAAAATCATCACAAAAGTAAAAGTCATCATAAAAATAATAAAGTTAAACAAGAACCAAAAACTAAAAACGCTCAAAACACAACAAGTGTGTGATTAAATCTGTGAGAATTCAGCTTTCCCCACCAGCACTGATCTGCAATATTTTATACTCATGTTTGTTCATAAATAATATTCATGAGCCTGAACTTTGCTTCACTCAGTGATCTGAGTCAGATGCAGCAGTGAGAAACAGAAATGATCTGCGATCATTCATTTTCTTAAATTTGCTCCCTGGTTAAAGGTCACCAAGCCTCAGTGTGTCACACTTCAGTTAAACTCAGTTTTATTTAAATAACACCAAATCACAACAACGGTCTCAAGGCTTTTCATATTAAAAGATGAAGACTGCAGTAATACTCCAGCTGTTTGTTGTGTTGTCCTTCACTTTCTGTCTCAGTGGCAGTTGTTGTGAAATGTGCCACAAAAAATGTGATTGCTGAATTTTCCATCTATGAAAAAACTGATTTACTGAGTATGTGAGGTGGAGTAAATGTAACTGTATTCAAAGTATTTTTCAAAGCAGCATTATTTCAGATTCAGCTGTTTGAATCTTGAGTAAAAAATGTTTGGATCAGGCTTCGCCAGTCCCATCCTGCTTCTCTACATCTGTTTCCTGCTCACTTCATATATATGATCCATGACTCAGATCCTCAGCTGAGAGTTGTAAAATCTGGCCTTTACCATCAAGACCCTTCAACTTTATCATCTGATATCATGTTGAACACTGAACGTGGAAATGCTAACATGATGGCAGAGAGTTAGTGGATGTTTTGCATCACACAGTATCCACTGGAAGTAACATGTTGTACAACAGCAGGTTAGCAAGTTGTCTTTAATGACAACAATTTTCTGTGAAGCAGTACTATACTACTACAATATAAATAAACTTACTAAGTTAGTTTATTATCAATTATTACAAAATTACAAAATATTATTAATATTAATGTTGTTGTTGTTGTTGTTGGAAAACATCATGCAGCATGAATGAGTGAAAGAAAAGAGCCCTTACACACTTCTCTTCATCATGAGTTTATGACTCTTATAAATGTATCCTGAATCTGCCTGCTCCTGCTTCACCACTGCAGTGTCTAAGGCCATCCACAAGAGGGCAAAGTACCGCTACACCTGAGTGGACTAAAGACGTTAGCGTGTGGCCCAGCTTTCATCATGCTCGTATTTATAATTATATGGTCCTAAGTGTGAGTGCATACACTCACGAAATGTTCAGATCCCTGCAACAAGCCCAGGTCCAGTTTACTTAGGTGTATCTATTTTCTGATTTGGACTGTTTCATTTTATAGCTGTCGTTAAATTTTTGTCTTTATCTCCTGTACAGGCCAACACAATCTATTTGTCTTTTCTGGTTGTAGCATTACGCAACATTTTCAGTTCCAATAGAAATAAAATACGCGTTTCATAATTCATTCAATGTATTGTCTTATATTATGACTGGCGTTATTGTTTCATTTTATTATAGAATCTTACAAAAAAGTGGCAAAATTGTATTCCATTGTGCTTTATCAGCTGCTTCGGTGAAAAACAAATTAACACTGCAAAAAAAAATAAATAAAAATTCAAAACAACATACTGGAAAACAATTATTCATCACTTGATTGCTTCAATATAAACACTTGGGCACATATGGACTTTTCGTGGCTGTTTTGAACTCGCTCTCCCTCTTTACCAATCAAATCTCACTGTGGTAGCAGCTTTAAACTCGGTATGACCCAGGTTGATAGAGGGTGCCCAGTCTGGATTGTATTCCAGCATTTTGTAGACTGGTTTTCCTACAGAACACAACAAACAGCCCGCAAAGCCACAGTGAACAAAGCACCATAGTGCAACGAATTCAGTTCAAATCAATATAAAACTTATTTGTAACCTACATCAACAATTACAGTGGCTTGCAAAAGTATTCGGCCGTCACAGAGCAGCTGTATTTGTACTGACATTAGATTACACACACAGGTGCACCCTATTTAGTCATTAGCACTCATCAGGCAATGTCTATGGCAACTGACTGCACTCAGACCAAAGGGCGCTGAATAATTACGCACACCCCACTTTTCAGTTATTTATTTGTAAAAAATGTTTGGGATCATGTATGATTTTGGTTCCACTTCTCACGTGTACACCACTTTGTATTGGTCTTTCACGTGGAATTCCAATAAAATTGATTCATGTTTGTGGCTGTAATGTGACAAAATGTGGAAAGGTTCAAGGGGGGCGAATACTTTTGCAAGCCACTGTATGTTATGATAAATTACGTATTAACTACAACAGAAGACTTACCTTTGTGGAGATGCTTGGGCAAGACTAACATGTGAGCTGCAGTGTTCTGGGACGTTATATTTAGTCTTCGAATCCAGGCCATCCATCGCCTCTTTGTGACTTTGGAAATCAAATCAAATCACTTTTATTGTCACACCACATGTGCAGGTACACTGGTACAGTACATGTGAGTGAAATTCTTGTGTGCGAGCTTCACAAGCAACAGAGTTGTGCAAAAATACAATAACGTAAAACAAGCAAAATATAAGAATGGCTAAATCTGAGACTAATAAATATATGTACAATATATAATAGTATATGCATTACTGGATGTGTATACTAAATATGTTTTTCTACCTGTGTGTGTGTGTATACATATTTTACAAATTAAATAGAGTACACAATAAAATAAAATATATAAAAATATACAGAGGTTGGCAGTTGGACATGTGCAAAACAGTGGCATTTATATACAGTGTGGAGTGCATAATGTTGAAGTTCCAGTAGTGAAGGTGAGATGTCTATGAAGTGTTCAGCAGTCTGATGGCCTGGTGGAAAAAGCTGTCTCAGTCTGCTGGTTCGGGACCGGATGCTGCAGAACCTCCTTCCTGATGGAAGTAGTCTGAACAGTTTATGGCTGGGGTGACTGGAGTCCTTGATGATCCTCTCCGCTTTCCTCAGGCACCGCTTCCTGTAGATGTCCTAGAGGGAGGGAAGCTCACCTCCAATTATCCGTTCAGATCACCGCACTACTCTCTGGAGAGCTTTGCGGTTGTAAGCGGTGCTGTTGCCGTACCAGGTGGTGATGCATCCAGTTTATGTGTAGTGACCACGTAAGATCCTCAGCCAGATGTGCACCAAGGAAGCGGAAGCTGCTCACTCTCTCCACATCAGCGCCGTTGATGGTGATGGGTGTGTACTTCTCTGCACCTCCGGAAGTCCACTATCAACTCCTTTGTCTTTGCGACGTTGAGGGTGAGATGGTTGTCTTGACACCAGTGGGTCAGGGCGCTGACCTCCTCCCTGTAAGCCGTCTCATCACCGTTGGTGATAAGACCCACCACTGTAGTGTCATCTGCAAACTTGTGGCTGTGCAGTCATAGGTGTAGAGTGAGTACAGGAGAGGGCTCAGTACACACCCCTGTGGTGCACCAGTGTTCAGTGTGATGGGGGATGAGGTGATGCTGCCCAGTCTGACCACTCGGCGTCTGTCAGTCAGGAAGTTAAGGATCCAGCTGCAGAGGGAGCTGCTCAGTCCTAGATCCTGCAGTTTCCTGTCGAGCTTCGAGTGAACGATGGTATTGAATGCTGAGCTGTAGTCTACAAACAGCATTCTCACATGTCTCTCTTCTCCAGGTGTGACAGGGCAGTGTGTAGTGTCAGGGCTATGGCATCATCAGTGGACCTGTTGTGGCGGTATGCGAACTGTAGAGGGTCCAGTGAGTTGGGTAGTGCAGAGTAGATGAAGTCCCTGACAAACTTCTCGAAGCATTTGCTTACGATGGGGGTCAGGGCTACAGGTCGCCAGTCGTTTAATGAGGAGATGGTGGAGGATTTGGGTACAGGGACGATGGTGGCCATTTTGAAGCAGGCTGGGACTACAGACAGAGAGAGGGAAAGGTTGAAGATGTGTGTAAACACTCCAGCCAGCTGAGTCGCGCATGACTTAAGGACTCGGCCGGGAATCCCGTCCGGACCAGTAGCTTTGTGCGCGTTCACCTTCCTGAAGCACTTCCGCACATCCTCCTCAGACACAGTGTGCGCACTGACGTCATCTGTGGTGTGCCCACTGTCTGGTCTCATGGTGTTCGCTGTGTTGAATCTAGCGTAGAATACGTTTAGATCCTCACACAGAGAGGCCGTGGTCTGCGGTGTGCTGGTTTTGACTTGACATGACTTGACCAATTTTTCTTCCACCAAGGAATCCGATAAAAAACGATCTCTTTACCCGTCGGCTTCCCGTGTCTGTAATGCGACCGGTTATGGCAGTTAATAATACCACAGCTTCTGGCCATTCTTTGTGTCTCTGTTTATCTCTGTGTGACTGTGGTCTTGTAATAGCCCGTACCACTTGCACCTACAATCCCGGAAATGACGTCACATTTTCAATCTCTATTGAGACAGCTTTCGTTGCGTCACTGTGACGTAATCGGTCTACAAATGAGGCCTCCGAAGAATGCGGCCTACATTTTGGGACACAGCTTATTTTATGGTTCTTTCATAAATGTCACCAATCCACAGCCACCTGCCTGCATCTCCTCCATAGAGTATGGTGACCAACCGTCCTCTTTTCCCCGGACATGTCCTCTTTTCACGTTCTGTCCAGGGCGTCTGGGGGATTTTCGTGATTGATAAAAGTGTCCAGGTTTTCCTATATTCTGACAGAGGACCCTCGTGTGTGACGTCATCCCCGAACTGCTGCTTTGTGAGCGCTTGTTCTGCACTCACAGATGGGACAGACAGCGCGCAGCAACGCACCTTTTCCCTCGTACCGACCCAGTGCTGGTAATTTTTCTTACCCATATGGAAAAGAAATAGAAAAAAAAGGACCTGCATAAGATTTGGCTTGCTTCATATAGTAAATCATATAAGGCTTATGATTTACTCATGAAAGTGGCCACTTTCTCATTACTTTCATATATTGTTTTAGAAAGTATCCAAAACATACAAGTTTCATTTATATAATTTTTCAAGGGATCTTATATCTGTTTTCAGTCTTGTATGCTTTTCATACAAGTTTCACTCAAGACAGATACAAACTTTATAAGATTTATATATATATCTTTTCCATATGGGTATGCAGATGAGGCATTAATTCTGTACCATTATTTAATAATAATAAGATTTTTTTTGCACTTGTTGACTTGTAAAAGCCTATATGGCATATTTTATTTCACAATTCATTAACTGCACAGAGAAGGTATTATTTTAATATGTTAAATATGTTTCTTTAAGCAAGTTTTTTACTGAGCCAAGTGTCCTCTTCTTTGGAAATCAAAATATGATCACCCTACCATAGAGGCTGTGATGGCTGCACTAGCAGCCACACAGTGGTAATATCCACCATATTAGTATAGAGGCTTATACATAAACTTGCATTTATATTTGTCTTTCTTTAAATATAGGAATTAATTTACAGGACAATAAATTAATTAATTCACATACCCACATAACACTGCATTCTAAAATAAGTGCACACATTTTAGTTTACACTGTTATGTATGATTTAATCTTTGGTTTCTGTCACGGCTGGCGGGGTGAGCCGTGTGGTGTGGAGGAAAAGGAGGACCCAAAATGCAGACAGCCGATATGATGATATGAGTGAGGGTTTTATTTACAGTGCACAAATAACACAACTGAGGGCAGGACAGAACATAAACCTAAACTGGGTGAGCTAAACAACAAACCGGAGATCATACGAACGGGGTGAGTGGCAGAGAGACGCAGACGAGGAACAGGACACCATGAAACACAGACGAGCCGACGAGGAGCACAGGCAGACACGCACTATAAATACACACACCAGGTAATTAGGAAATGGCAGACAGGCGGGGACACAGCTGGAACTAATGGACATAACGAGACACCAACCTACAAAGTAAAACAGGAAACACACAGACTGTTTTACACAACCAACTGGGGACACGATCAGAACGCAGAGGAGAGACACAGGTAGGGATGATAGAACACACAACTCAAACCCTAAGAACAAATACAAAATCAGAACAAACTAGAAAAGTGACAATAATGAACTGAAAGCGCTGGGTCACCGACCCAGGACCATGACAGTACCCCCCCCTCAAGGGCTGGCTCCAGACAGCCCAACAGAAACACAAAACCCCCCCCAAAAACCAAAAAACGGAAAACGACCCGACCAGGGCGGGCGGCGGGGGTCCAGGACGGAGGGACAGAGACCAAAAAGGCCCAGACGGACAAGTTCAGGGGGCCGACCCGGAGGCCGACAGCGCCGGAGGCCAAAACAGTGCAGTTCCGGGGGCCGACCGTGCGGAAGGCAGCGGCAACGACGGGGAAACAGTTCAGGGGGCCGACCGCGCGGAAGGCAGCGGCAACGACGGGGAAACAGTTCAGGGGGCCGACCGTGCGGACGGCGGCAGCGGCGAGAAAACAGTTCCGGAGGCCGGCCGCGGCGGCGAAGATGCCCAACATGCGGCCCGGCAGATGACCGACGATGTTGAGGCGGCAGTTGGGAACCTGAAGGCTGCGTGGCCTTCGCTGGACCAGACGAGGCAGGAGCTGAAGCTGGACCAGGCGAAGCGGAAGCAGAGGCTGGACCAGACGAAGCTGAGGCAGAGGCTGGACCAGACGAAGCTGAGGCAGAGGCTGGACCAGACGAAGCTGAGGCAGAGGCTGGACCAGACGAAGCTGAGGCAGAGGCTGGACCAGACGAAGCTGAGGCAGAGGCTGGACCAGACGAAGCTGAGGCAGAGGCTGGACCAGACGAAGCGGAAGCAGAGGCTGGACCAGACGAAGCTGAGGCAGAGGCTGGACCAGACGAAGCTGAGGCAGAGGCTGGACCAGACGAAGCGGAAGCAGAGGCTGGACCAGACGAAGCGGAAGCTGAGGCTGGACCAGGCGAGGCGGATGCTGAGGCTGGACCAGGCGAGGCGGATGCTGAGGCTGGACCAGGCGAGGCGGATGCAGAGGCTGGACCAGGCGAGGCGGATGCAGAGGCTGGACCAGGCGAAGCGGATGCTGAGGCTGGACCAGGCGAGGCGGATGCAGAGGCTGGACCAGGCGAGGCGGATGCTGAGGCTGGACCAGGCGAGGCGGATGCAGAGGCTGGACCAGGCGAGGCGGATGCAGAGGCTGGACCAGGCGAAGCGGATGCTGAGGCTGGACCAGGCGAGGCGGATGCAGAGGCTGGACCAGGCGACGATGAAGCCAGAGCTGGACCAGGCGACGGCGTGGGTGAAGCCGGAGCTGGACCAGGCGACGACGAAGCCGGAGCTGGACCAGGCGACGACGAAGCCGGAGCTGGACCAGGCGACGACGAAGCCGGAGCTGGACCAGGCGACGACGAAGCCGGAGCTGGACCAGGCGACGGCGTGGGTGAAGCCGGAGCTGGACCAGGCGACGGCGTGGGTGAAGCCGGGGCTGCAGCTGGCGAGGATGAAGACGCCGAGGCTGCAGCTGGCGAGGATGAAGACACGGCTGCTGCAGCTGGCGAGGATGAAGACATGGCTGCTGCAGCTGGCGAGGATGAAGCTGCTGTTGCTGCCGGTGGCGAGGATGAAGCTGCTGTTGCTGCCGGCGGCGTGGATGGAGCGGCAGCCGGCGAGGATGATGAGGCTGCAGCTGGCGGCTGGACGGGCTCCTCGGGCCCTCCAGCGGACGAGGCAGGAGGCTGGACGGGCTCCTCGGGCCCTCCAGCGGACGAGGCAGGAGGCTGGACGGGCTCCTCGGGCCCTCCAGCGGACGAGACAGGAGGCTGGACGGGCTCCTCGGGCCCTCCAGCTGACGAGACAGGAGGCTGGACGGGCTCCTCGGGCCCTCCAGCTGACGGGACAGGGGGCTGGACGGGCTCCTCGGGCCCTCCAGCTGACGGGACAGGGGGCTGGACGGGCTCCTCGGGCCCTCCAGCGGACGAGACAGGAGGCTGGACGGGCTCCTCGGGCCCCCCAGCGGACGAGACAGGAGGCTGGACGGGCTCCTCGGGCCCTCCAGCTGACGAGACAGGAGGCTGGACGGGCTCCTCGGGCCCTCCAGCTGACGGGACAGGGGGCTGGACGGGCTCCTCGGGCCCTCCAGCGGACGAGGCAGGAGGCTGGACGGGCTCCTCGGGCCCTCCAGCGGACGAGACAGGAGGCTGGACGGGCTCCTCGGGCCCTCCAGCTGACGAGACAGGAGGCTGGACGGGCTCCTCGGGCCCTCCAGCTGACGGGACAGGGGGCTGGACGGGCTCCTCGGGCCCTCCAGCTGACGGGACAGGGGGCTGGACGGGCTCCTCGGGCCCTCCAGCGGACGAGACAGGAGGCTGGACGGGCTCCTCGGGCCCCCCAGCGGACGAGACAGGAGGCTGGACGGGCTCCTCGGGCCCTCCAGCGGACGAGACAGGAGGCTGGACGGGCTCCTCGGGCCCCCCAGCGAAAACAGTCTCAGAACCAGTGGGCACTGGAGCCCCTGGCAGGGATGGATCAGAACCAGCAGGCGCGGGGACCTCTGGCAAACACAAGGCTGCCTGCAGCTGCACCGAGCATTGACTCAGCTCAGGCAGCGACAGCCGGGTGCAGTCCTCAGCTGGCTTCTTTACCTCCAGGGGTCCAGAGTCTGCTGGGGGCTGAAACCCAGCCTCTGGGGAGGCCCTGGAGTGCATCTCAGTCTCACAACTGGCCAGCTCTTGAGGAAAGTTTGCAGGATTGTGTGGTTTGTCTCTCTGCAAAAAACACTTAGAAAAAGAGTCCAAAACGGGAGGCTGAGACGCAGCCTCCTGTACAGAGGGAGTCGGTGAAGATGGCATAGATGACTGGGCTAGTGGGGATACCGGGGGCCGAGCTGAATGCGGCTGTGCAGCTAAACGAGCTTGCGGCTGTGCAGCTAAACGAGCTTGCGGCTGTGCAGCAGGCTCAAAAAACACAGCCCCGGTATAAACTGTCCCACAGTCCAAAACAGAAAAAGGGTCCTTCACACTCACCACAGCCTGCAGTGCTAAAGTCCTAATATCCGGCTGTGGGGTGACGCGCCGACGGCGCGATCGTCGCCTCCTCCCGGCGGACGGCTCCGGCGGGCCGGGCAAAACCTCCGGCGGGCCGGGCAAAACCTCCGGCGGGCCGGGCAAAACCTCCGGCGGGAGAAGCTGACGTGACTGTTCCCGGGCGGCCGTAGTCCGCTGCTGCTGGACAAAGTCTGTGGATTCCCGAGCTTGCACCACCTCCCGGGCTTTACGCAGGTTGCGAATCAAGTCCGAAAATCCCCTGACCTGGTGGAGATAGGGATTTCCATCCAAAATAGCCTCAATGGCATTTATCCCCACGACCTTCGCTTGTGCGTTGGAGGTGTGGGTTACCCAGTCCACCAGGCGTTGGATGCGTGCGAGGTCGCTCTCCCCGGACAAAGCTGCTGGATCCATGTTTGGTCGGCTCGTACTGTCACGGCTGGCGGGGTGAGCCGTGTGGTGTGGAGGAAAAGGAGGACCCAAAATGCAGACAGCCGATATGATGATATGAGTGAGGGTTTTATTTACAGTGCACAAATAACACAACTGAGGGCAGGACAGAACATAAACCTAAACTGGGTGAGCTAAACAACAAACCGGAGATCATACGAACGGGGTGAGTGGCAGAGAGACGCAGACGAGGAACAGGACACCATGAAACACAGACGAGCCGACGAGGAGCACAGGCAGACACGCACTATAAATACACACACCAGGTAATTAGGAAATGGCAGACAGGCGGGGACACAGCTGGAACTAATGGACATAACGAGACACCAACCTACAAAGTAAAACAGGAAACACACAGACTGTTTTACACAACCAACTGGGGACACGATCAGAACGCAGAGGAGAGACACAGGTAGGGATGATAGAACACACAACTCAAACCCTAAGAACAAATACAAAATCAGAACAAACTAGAAAAGTGACAATAATGAACTGAAAGCGCTGGGTCACCGACCCAGGACCATGACAGTTTCTGAGTTACCTTAGTTGCAGCTGCTCCAGTCCCTTGATTGAAGAGCCAAGAGGTGGAAAAGGGGCGGAGCGAGCTTTAAAGGAAGACTACAAATTGGCTCATTCCATAACTCGAGACCATGGGGGGCAATTGGAGTTCACTATGTTAGTTTAAATTAGGTTTTGTGTGTTTTACCCTTTTTTTGTGTTTTTGTGGGCTGATCAACCACTATATAAGTTTCCCCTTTATCTCATCAAGTGAGGTCAGTATTGTTGTCAACTTTGAGTACAGTTCTGTTATTTTGACCTCTTTTATGGGCCCAAGATTTTGATTCTTTTTGCATGATTTAACCAATTATGTTTTGGGGTTAAATAAAAAATCCTTTTTTTTGGACTTTAACCTGTGCCTAGGTTTCCTTCGCTGTTCAGTCTGTCACAGAATCCAATGTTAAAATGGCTCTCAAAACTCCTCTGAAAATCAGAAGTACAGGCTGTATTTACACTGTCACCACGTCCATATAATAAACTCGACTGACACGAAAACTGAGAATTCTGTAGACCGGACATTGCTGGCGCTCACGGTGAAAGAATTTTTTCAGTAAAAGTTGTAATTTTCTATTGGGAAGCATTTGTTTCAGATTGACTTTTCTGTTTATTCAACCAGCAGCAGACAGGCACATGTCTGTGTGTGCGTGGTGCCAGTGGCTGGAGCCGCCATAGCAACCAGGCTCACACCTGCTTAATGAGCTCTGTCTGTCAAGATTAATCTTAAACTTCTGCTTCAACTGCAGGTTTGTGCACAGTGTTTGCTCTACACGTATCATTTTACCCTCAAAATGGAGCCATCATTGTTGTATTCAAGGCTGCCAGATGCCATTAGGCAATGATTGTTGTGCTGTGAAGAAGCTTGACGAGTGAATTGTTTGTGAGAAGAGCTGCATAAAAAAAAAATACTTGTTGTTCCACTATGATTGTCTTGGTCTGCCTCACTGTAAATCTAGCCACTGAGGGCCGCCCTGTTACAAGCTTCAATGCTTTCTTTGTTTCCTGCTTTAGGAAGTCCCAGGAAGCCAGATGGGTGTGATGCCTCTGTAATGAAACCACACCTTTTATTCTTGTTTCTTAAAGGGGGAACAAACACATCAGTTGAGTAGGTGTGGCAGGTTCCTGTCAGTGTGTGCCTTTATGTTATTTTAGTACGTGTATAGATTGCTATAGAGAGATAGAGATGCCAGAGATACCAATGCACAATATGGCAACAATGACGCAGGAGCTGTCCTCTTCATGACGATCTTCAAGATATTACTCACCTGCATGACTAACTATGCTGTCCTTGGTGTTCTGGAGTCAAAAGAGGAACCTGTCCCTCCTGGGGGCTAGGGCTGAAACAGTGCCTACCCTCACTGATCTATCATATATAATCATGATGGAGGTGCTGGTGTAACTATAACTATATGATATAATGATATCATATAATGATTTGATTGTTTTTTAAATGACTTTCCTATTCTTACTCTATCCTTCATTGGTAAGATACTGTGGGACAGGTAGGTGTACATACACACACACACACACAGTAAACAAACTCTTTCTGACAGAGCAGAAAAGCATCCACAGCAGCGTAATCCCGAGCCCCCTGATGCAACATTCCAAATACAAAAACACTCCATCCACAGCCTCTCCCAAACTATTTACAAAGAGCCTCAGAGCTCTCTCCTTTACAAAAAGGAAAGCACAGGTAGGTAGCCTTCACACAAGAAGACTGTCTTAACTTATGAGTCAGAGTTACACTCGCTGTTTGTCATACAGTGATCCAGCATCAACTGATGTCCTGATGCCGCACAAAGATGAGAACAACAGAATACACTGGTAATGCAAAGAAAGCCTGACTTTGTTGAACTCACTTTATAGTTTACCCCTCAGGTCAGCATATGTTTAAGTTCAGCATTAAAAAGAGCTAAATACAGTGGAAAAAATTGTTTTTTTTTTTTTTATTTTCTCCAGTGTTCCTTCCAACCAGGTTTGAAGTCAGTGAAAGCAGCTGTCTGCTCCACAGGAGACAAACACAAAACACAGACACAAACGAAGCTGAGTGAAAAAAAAAACACCTGAACCACAAACTGACATTCATGAAAATATTACAAACCAAGCTCTGAGCGCACTCACATAAAAGGTGGTGTTTCATTTGACTTCTTCAGGAACAGGTGACAGAGATCAATAAAGCAGACATGGAAATCAATTTGGTTCATCACCAGATCAAATTTATTGACTGAACATCTCAAATGATGAATGTCCTACAAACTGATCAGTGTTCTGTTAGCTGTAATTAAACAGTGTAAAATATACTTTAGGACCAAACATTACAAAAATGATGTGAATGTACCCGTATTAAAGTGACAATGCAATGCACAGTAACTTCACAGCTGGGCTTCATCTGGTGGTTCTACTAAGTTACAGTTTGACATTGTTAAAATCTCCCAATTCTTTGAATCTTTGGGCTGAAGGAAGGACAATACTCGGTGTAAAAATGCTCAATCAACAATCCTTTATTTCCATACAATTTTCACACAATGAGCATAAAAACCATCCGGATGGGGAGAGATGCATGAGAGGGTCACAGCAAGTCTCAAAATGGTGGTGTGTTACACAGCTTTTTATACTTTCTACTGGCCCCCACCTGGTCGTAAACCTAAACATTCACACTCTCTCTTATCTGTCATGGCGCCTAAGTTATGACCTCGGGCTCCCTGTCTTTCTACTCCCTACAAGAGTGGGGGCACAGAATGTTGATTGCTCTTGCTATTACCGGCCCCAAGGTCCTTCGCACGCAACATTCTCAGAAATGATTTAAGCAGTCTGACATGACAAGAAAACAGTGTAAAACATTCACAGCAGATAAATGGTGGCGCCCACCTGTCTAACAGAACCCAAAGATGGTCACATTCTTTTAATCCCCAAAGATATACTGGAACATTTGTCTAACATACTACAACTACGAAGATGGCCATGTTCTTTAACCTAAAAATATAAGGAAAACTAAGCTACATACTTTGCACACAACCTAGACTAAGGAATATATTTATGTTCTACAGCTGTTTAACATACTTCATCTACCTTGACTATGGGTATAAGATAACCTAGTTTAAAATACTGATCTCACAACATACGTTAAAAACTCCTTCAGCAGAGACTCTCACGCTGAAAACAGACTTTAAATGTATGAAAGAAAGCAATGAAAATGTGGAGCTTCCAGCTGATTTTAAACTGTATTTATTTTAAACCAGGTCTTCCAGCTGGTCTGTCATGTATAGACATGAGGTTTTCAGATCTTTCAGGTTGAAGCTGTTCTATGGAGTACAGAGTCACCTGGATTCCTGACCTAACTGTTTATTTGTTTGTTTTTGTTCTGTTTTTTATATTTTGAATCATATTGCAAAACAAGCTAACTATACTCATTTTATTATACCAACTGTATACAGTCTTGTATAAAGACAATACATGTCTTTATACTATATATAAAGGTGTAGACTGCAATAAGTGTGGGCTCTTGGGGAATTCCCATGATGCATTGAATATTTCTTCTTGAGTCACCTTCCTCACTCAACATGTGTTAACAGACCTCTCTGCACTGAATCATACTTGTTATTAATCTCTGGCTCTCATCGACAGCATGTGTTTTATCCTTTCTTCCTTTTTTCATCCCTACCGATTGCCACAAATGGCCGCTCCTTCCTGAGTCTGGTTCTCCTGGAGGTTTCTTCCTGTTAAAAGGTAGTTTTTCCTTCCCACTGTTGTCAAAGATTTAAGCCCTATGGGAGTGTCACCAGGAGGGTCATGGACCCTGTATTGATCCTCTACCTTATAACACGAGCCAAGGTCTGAAAACAGGTGTAGCTCAGAATCAGCCAAGGTTTCGGGTGATCTCAGGGTGGGGCTAGGTTTCACAATATCATGTGATTTCCTGAGGTCTAATGGCCCAGGAAGTGAATGGGCATTAAGGCTTCTGGGAGAGATCTCAAAACTGGATTAAAGATAGCAGACAGTTGGTGTCGGAAGCCACCGCCTCTGTTGAAAGATGGTCGTTCACAGTGTACATAGATGGCTTCTTCCAAACTCCCAAACACAAACTTAACAACACAGTGTGTGCTGTGGAGTGCAGACCTCTACATTGGAGAGACCAAGCAACCGCTTCACAAATGCATGGCACAGCATAGAAGCGCCACTGCGACAACACAAGATTCATCAGGCTGTTCATCTGCATCTAAAGGATAATGGTCACTCCTTCGAGGATGCCAGTGTTCCCATTTTGGACAGAGAAGACAGGTGGTTTAAAAGAAGAGTGAAAGAAGCCATCTATGTTCACTGTGTGACCCCCTTTGAACAGAGGGGGTGGCTTACGTCCAGATGATTTCTTTCCATGCTTCTATGACAACAGATCTTAGTGTTCCCCCACTTGGCGAATCTCACTTTAACCCCCGTGTTGGGCTCTCCTCAGCTTTTTTCTAGGTAGGTGGTGCGATTGCCCCTGGAGTGGTCCTCCTTGGGCCCTTCTAAATACAAGCATGTTCACGCACAGAGGTGTGCAAACGGGTGTTCACAGACACACATCTTCCTTGGCTGCTGCCTCTAAACATATTGTGCGTTGTTGATCTTGTGTGCTGCTCAGTAGTGATGTGCGGATCGATCCTGAAATATCGATTCCTCCGATACCAATCATTTATGTTCTAGAATCGATTCTCACATTAAAATATCGATATTTTAGTAATTTAGAGTAAATTTGTAGTTTATCATTAACAGTAACACAGTGGAAAGAAACTATAACATTTCAAAGGAACTACTTCCTCTTCCGCCTTTCATAGTCATGTGCGACATACGGCTGTATAAATGTCTCGCGTGCGCACTCACAACAATGGCTGAGCGCAATTGTGCGGACGTATTTTACCTCCACAAATAGCTGAGACGTGGTTTGGATACATGTGGCAAAAAAGTGCTCCAAGAGTGAGGTGTTGTGGCCATACTGGGGAGACATTTCAAAAGGGCTGTTGTTGGGGGGCGGGGGGGGGGGGGTAAATACATTTTACAGGGTTTATTTATCGGATAAAATACGTTAAATGCCACCATTATTGGCCGGCCCGGTAACAGCTGGGGTGTCCAAATTCAGAGGCTGCTTCCACCTGAGGACCCGCCCTTCGCGGTCTAAAGAAAGCCGGGTAGTACGTCACGAGCTCCCTCGGTGGAGTGAAACTCTGCTGTCTGCTCCTTGCTATCTAAAATATAACCGGGCGACGTAAACTCTTCTGTTTAATTATTTTCTGTTTGACGGTTATTCAGCTGTGTGAAAAAACCCGGAGGAGGGATTAATAAAGTTAAATTAAATTTAATCTAATCTAATAACTTTAATCTCAGCCAAACCGATTTAGTCACAAACAAATAAAACACTGAAAAAGCCAAACGATAACATTTTTAAGTTATCAAAGTGTATATATCATGTATCGTCATATATCATGTTTAACCCGAGTAGTGAAAGACCGCGGGGGTTTGAAGACGATGTGTCGGTCAGCTCAGATATTTGAAGTTTACACAGCTACATTCTCACCTGAAAATATGTTAAAAGTTTTTTTGCGACCCAGAAAGAGAAATAAGAGTAATATTAAAACTAAGTCGCTGCCGCCATTGTTGGAAACTGGAATTGGCTGGGCCGTGCTATGAATTCTGCGATATGGTTTTTCAATTTTGTTGTCCAGGTGGAAAATCAGGAGAAATTCAGGAGAATGGTGGCTCCGGGAGATTTTCGAGAGGGGCACTGAAATTCGACGTTCTCCCGGAAAAATCGGGAGGGTTGGCATGTATGGTTGTGGCAACATCACTAACCTTGTCAAACACCTCAGAGTAAATCATATCACAGAATATGACCGAGCATATGTTGAGGCAAACTGAAGAGGAGGACAGGGACAGGTGCTGCTAGGGTGAGACAGACGTCTCTCACAGAGTCCTTTAGTGCTGCAGGCAGACAAGGTGTTCAAATAGCGCACAACAATAAATGAAATACGTTTTTGTACAAAGTATCGGTATCGGATCAGTATCGTCGATACCACCCTGAGTATTACTTGGTATCGGATCGGAAAGGAAATCAGTGGTATCGCACATCACTACTGCTCAGTACTGTTACTTATGCTTATTTAGGTTGTTGCTGTGGTTTTCTTGAACTTCTCATCTATGTCTTTCCCTTTCCTATCCCCCGGTCATGTCTGTTCCAATTGTAACAACTTAAAAGTAAATGAGTAATTAAATACATAAATAAATAAATAATAAAGATCAATCAGGTGGATCAGTATGGCAAAGTCACAATGATCCACTTGGGAAAATAAATCTGCTGGGCATTCTTGGCCTTAAGACAATAATTGCGATTGCTACAGTGCCGGACAGGACAGGCAGAAAAGGAAAAAAGAGAGTGGTAGAATAGTTACTTGCGTATTTCCACAACCCTCTATCCATAATCACATACTGTGTATGCAACCATTGCATATAGCGTATTATCTTACTTATAAAAAGAGAGATAAAGAGATAAAAATGGCTTTATTTACAAATGGTTTTCAATTTTAAAAGCTGCTCTCCATAATATGGCTGATCTGAAGAATCCAATAGAGATTGACAGACCACGTGACTTTCGTGCATTGCATGCCGGGTACTAGTGGCAAAACAATAAAAGCAATGCATCAAACGCAAGCATTTGCAGCACCGCAAAACGTTCATTCTCCGGTTCCAATACCTTCTTGCTTTTCTTTGCCCCCCAAAAAAGTTATGTACAAAACGAAGGAGAACAATGCCGGTCCGTACAAAGACAGACTTGATGAAAAGTCAAAGAAAAGATACGAGGAAAAAATCAAAGGAGTGAAAGGGTTAGACCCTTACGAGCACACAGAGTGGACAAAAGACGTTAGCATGCTGCCCAACTTTCACCACGCTCATATTTATAATTATACGGTTCTTGGAGTGAGTGCATACACTCATGAAGTTTAGTAACTTAAGGTCACTGCAACAAGCCCAGGTACAGTTTACCGACGGATGGGTACAGGACCTTGAAATGCACCGTGTGGAACGAAATACCATCGTACGAACAAAGGTAAGTTTTCCAGTCTCACAAATCGTCTTCATAAATACACATCCTGTTGTGAAATCTGTTTATGTTGTCCTAGTAAGGCTACCATGAGGGCAGCCACTAGAGGTCGCTAGAATACTGGTGTGTATATGTGTTTTCCAGTAATTGATGTAGCCACGTACACTCCTGCTACAATTCAATAAAAAAAAACAGTTCGTGCTTGAGAACCCTGCGTCTTATTGACTATGTGCACGTTAGCATATGCTACTTCCGGTGCGGAAACTCCTGTGGGGAGCTTTGTTTCCGGTGTCCTATTCGCGCCCTGTTTAAGGTCCAAAACAAGTTGAGCAAATAAATAAATAAAGCAGCGATTTACATTTCTATAGATGTCTTGGACATTTACCCAATATATCTGTAAATGATGTTCATCGACTTGTCGATATTTTTCCCCTGCGCCTCAGGGCAAAAGAGAAAATGGATTCAAATGTTATATTTCTCAGCTGTCCCTCGTTTATCGCGGGTGTTATGTTCTAAAAATAACCAGCGATAGGTGAAATCAAGTAGCCAATTTTATTTTTTGACGGTGCAAAACATTTTGTCGACATACAGTACTGCACTTCAGAGTCACACTGCTAGCGATCAATGCAGCGATTCTGTACTGTACAGGAGAGACATCACGGAGGAGATCGTCTGCAGCGATCAGGACAGGACTAAAAAATAAGCATGCAAACTTGCACTAAAAAATCTGCGAAACAGCGAGGTGAAAGGTGAACCGCGCTATAGCGAGGGACCGCTGTAATTTTGAAGGTAAGTCACAACATACCCTTCGTAAATACTAATGTATAGAAACCCTTACCAGCAATCGTTCATTTTTTGTGTGGCTTTTTTCACGGTTTGTTAACATGCTGTGTACGTGTGTACTTGACTAGCTGATATCGACATAACGGGAAACATCTGGTTTGACTATTCTTCACCTGTAGTTTGAATGCTGAACATTTGCTTATTTAAATCATAATAACTGTCACTATACAGAGATGTGCTTCTGAATGTGGACGATGTGTCTTCTGCATGCAGTGATGCAGTTCTGCTTGTGTTGAGTGATGTAAACTACTGATCGATCTAAACTCTTTAAACGTCAAAATTGATCATTAGATTTTTATGACACAACAGTGGTGAGTGTTCCCACCTTCTCCTCTTTGTAACTTAACGCGATCTTTCCGTTTTTGAGTTTTGGACATAAATTTTGGAGTATATCTTCGCACTAGCGATTGACCGCAAAGTAAAGCTACCGGAAATGTACAACCCCACATCCGGTCTCAAACCAGGAAGTTAGCATTTTCTCGTGCACAGGGTCCATTGCCTCCGATCATGACATGGTGTCAGAATTGAGGACTTCACGCCGAGTTACACGAAGAAATGGCTAAATTTGGACCTCCGGAGCCGTTCGACTTTACACAGCCGGCAGAGTGGCCG
Organism: Neolamprologus brichardi; assembly: GCF_056152115.1. Taxonomy (NCBI): domain Eukaryota; kingdom Metazoa; phylum Chordata; class Actinopteri; order Cichliformes; family Cichlidae; genus Neolamprologus; species Neolamprologus brichardi. Next base: position 29,358,877 of record NC_142110.1, read on the forward strand.
ATATGGCAGCAGAGATTCTCCCGTTTTCGAGTGGCGTCCAAGCTAGGGATGGAGAGCGGCGAAGTGCAGGTGAACTCGCTTCTTTACTCCATGGGGAGAGATGCCAGACCAATATATGGCTCATTTGTGTTTCCTGCTGCTACGGAGGCCAGGCCAAGTCCGCAGTTTGAGTATGATCTGGTTATACAAAAGTTCGATGAGCACTTTGTCGCAAAGAGAAACGTTATCCACGACCGCGCCTGTTTTCACAAACGGAGCCAGAGGGCCGGGGAGACAGTCGAGGCTTTCGTGCGGAGCCTGTACGAGCTCGCGCAGCACTGCGAGTTCAGCGGCAGTAAAGACGAGCAGATCCGGGATCGTATCGTCATTGGATTAATTGACAAAGATGTTTCACAAAAACTCCAGCTCGAGGCGGACTTGACTCTGGATAGAGCCATTCAACTAACACGCCAGAGTGAACAAGTCAAACAGCAAAGTGCAGACCGAGTGGAAAGCACGGTGAATGAGGTGAAACAGAGGCATTATAACAGCACGAGAAGGAGTTACTACCAACCTCGTCAGGTACGTGAGCAACAACATGGTGAGAGTAAACCAAAATGCCAAAGATGCAACAGGGTGCATGACAAAAGAGAAAACTGCCCAGCCCGCAATAAAAGATGCAGAAAGTGCAATAAGTTGGGACACTTTGAAGTTGTATGCAAAACCAAAATGCTAAAAGAGGTCAGGGCTGAGGCTGTAGGGGACTCAGATGAGGATTCATTCTTCATAGGGGAGCTTTTCCTGGGAGCAGTAACTGAGCCAAAAACAACAGTCATCGAGGAGTCAGGTTCAGATGCTGACTGGGACATTGAGCTACTGGTAAATGGCAGTCCAGTTGATTTCAAAATTGATACAGGCGCAGACACCACTGTTATGACAGAAACGATCCTTAATAAGCTACAGCAGAGACCCAAACTTATCCAGTGTAAGCCAACTGTGTACAGCCCTGGGGGAAAGGTCAGGTGCATGGGTAAATTCCTTGCTACTACAGTGTACAAAGGCCAAAAGTACCAGTACTGGATTACAGTTATGAAAGGGCAATATGCAAGTAACCTACTGGGGAAAACAGTGGCAAAGCGCATGGGACTAGTCGCTAGAGTTAACAAAATTAGTAGTGACTTGACAGAGGATGTGTTCGGAGAAATTGGCCTGCTGAACTGTGAACCTGTAAAAATCGAGCTGACCAAAGATGCAGTGCCGTACAGTGTAACCACCCCAAGGGGTGCCTTTTCCTCTCCTCCCTAAAGTGGAAAAGGAATAAAGCACATGCTCAAACTTGGCATCATTGAAGAAGTCACCGAGCCAACAGACTGGTGTGCACCAATGGTGCCTGCTCCAAAGCGCAACAAGGATGAGGTCAGGGTGTGTGTGGACTTAAAACATCTGAATAAGGGAGTAAAGCGTGAACGGTACATCTTGTCCACATTGGATGACACAACTCCCAAGTTAGCAGGGGCTAAAGTTTTCTCCACTTTGGATGCCTCCAGTGGGTTCTGGCAAATACCACTGGATCCCAGCTGCCAAAAACTAACCACGTTCATAACTCCCATGGGCAGGTTTTGCTTCAGACGTTGCCATTTGGCATAACTTCAGCACCCGAGATCTTCCAGTGGCTCATGAGCACCTTGCTCAAGGGCCTAGATGGGACTGTCATCATAATGGACTACATATTGGTTTTCGGGGCTAACAAAGAGGAGCATGACCAACGCTTAGATGCAGTATTACAGACAATCAAAGCATCAGGACTTAAGCTCAACAGGTCCAAGTGCCACTTTGGAAAGAATGAACTACAGTTCTTCGGTCACATCATCAGTGCGGATGGTGTGAAACCTGATGATGGCAAGGTGGAGGCTATTGCCAGGATGCCCAGCCCCACCAATGTAGAACAACTCAGGCAGGTACTTGGATTAATAAACTATGTTGGAAAATTCCTGCCAGGCCTGTCCACGGTGCTGCACCCCCTCTCCAACCTACTCAAAAAAAAGACTTTATGGGTGTGGGGCGAGCCTCAGGAGCAAGCATTCAATAAAGCAAAAGCAATGCTTGTGGCTGCACCAGCACTTTGTTATTATGATGCAGGCCGATTAACAGTTGTCAGTGCGGACGCCAGCAGCTATGGCCTGGGTGCTGCACTGTTACAGGACAATGACGCGGAGTTACGGCCCGTTGCTTTTTGTTCTCGCACGCTCACAGACGCAGAGAAAAGATATTCGCAGATCAAAAAAGAGTGTTTAGCATCTGTCTGGGCCTGCGAACGTTTTACCCGCTACATCCAAGGCATGGGTCATGTATGTCTACAAACTGACCATAAGCCCTTGGTGCCTTTGATCAACTCATACGACCTTGATAAAACGCCACTGAGATGTCAGAGACTGCTGATGCGACTGATGCGATTCAATGTCACTGCTGAGCATGTTCCCGGTAAACAGTTAGTGGTGGCGGACGCACTCTCCAGACATCCACTGCACGGATGCTACCCGTCCGAGACAGACAGCCAGGTCAAGGCATATGTGAGCAACGTAGTGACAAGCAAACCTATCAAGTCACATAAGTTGGAGGAAATTCGTAGAGCTACACAGAGGGACCCAGAGCTTCAAAAAGCAATCATCTTCATCAGACAAGGGTGGCCTCGGAGAATGGCAAAGAGCTCACCACTGCAAGGCTTTTATGCAGCCAGAAGCCACCTTTCAGAATCAGATGGTCTAGTGCTCTACCACGATCGCATCGTAATTCCCACAGCACTCAGACCCAGTGTCCTTCACCAATTACATGAAGGCCACCAAGGACTAACTAAATGTAGAGAGAGCGCAAGATCAACAGTGTGGTGGCCCAACATTGGACTTCAAATAACACATAAGGTGAGGTCATGCAACTTTTGCAGAGAGCACAAGCCTACACAGCGACGGGAACTTCTCGTGACTACTCCTCTGCCCAATGGCCCCTGGCAAAAGATTGCAGCTGATCTTTGCGAGCTTGAGGGTAAGAACTTTCTTGTCGTTGTTGACTATTTTTCAAGAGACGTTGAGATTGCTTCCCTCACTACAACAACCAGCAGACAGGTCATTAACAAGCTTAAACACATGTTCGTTAGATGGGGCATCCTGTTAGAACTGGTCAGTGATAATGGGACGCAGTTCACATCATCAGAGTTCCAAGAGTTCAAACTGACTTATGGCTTCACCCACACTACGTCGAGCCCTCATTACCCCCAGTCAAATGGAGCTGCTGAAAGAGCTGTCCAAACGGCCAAGTACATTCTCAAGCAGCCTGACCCCTGCTTAGACTTAATGAGTTACCGCTCTACACCAATTGCAGCAAGCCCAGCTCAACTTATGACAGGATGTCAAATCCGCACCACCATCCCAGTACTCAAAAAGACATTGCTGCCCAGTCCAGTCAATAGGGACACGGTGTGCCAAAGAGATGCTGCAGCTAAGGACTCTTACAGATTCTTCTACAACCAACATTCAGCTCGTCCACTTCCTGAGCTTCTCCCAGGCCAGGATGTTGTAGTGAAGCTTGACGGGGAAAAGGGGTGGACATCAGTAAGTCTAAGGAGCCGAGATCCTACTTGGTGGAGATGGCGAATGGGAACGTGACTCGCCGCAACAGACGACACCTTCAGCCTGTCCCAGGCACCGCTGATCCTGAGGAGCAGCAGCAGAGCACTGTTCCAGCTACACCGACTACTCCAACTAAAGGGACGGCTGCTTCCCAAGAACCACCAGTAAGGCAGGCATTGCCAATCCCTGTCCCGGGGTCTCCTCTCCACCCTACCACACCTGTGAGAGTGACTTCCAGGGGGCGGGAGATTAAAGTACCTCTCAGATTCAGAGACTGAGGACTATCTCCTTTCTATGTTCTAAGGGCAGAATAATCCCTTATCAGGACTGAGGGTAGTCTACCCCCGTGATGTCCTGCGTTCTGACAACCCTGTTTTATGTTTAAAGTACTTTTGTTAAAGGGGGAGATGTTGTGAAATCTGTTTATGTTGTCCTAGTAAGGCTACCATGAGGGCAGCCACTAGAGGTCGCTAGAATACTGGTGTGTATATGTGTTTTCCAGAAATTGATGTAGCCACGTACACTGCTGCTACAATTCAATAAAAAACAGTTCGTGCTTGAGAGCCCTGCGTCTTATTGCCTCCGATCATGACACATTCGTTAACCGTTTATTAATAGGACCTTTGAGCTCAACGGTAATTAATTAGTAGTAGTAGTAGGAAATAATTTCTGGTTCGCGTTACAGAAATGTAGCAGTGACAATAACATTGTATGCTGTAATCGTACTGGGCAATTAGTGATACAAAAAAACTGTTTTATCCTGTGAATAAAAGTATATGTTTTTGTCAGTGTACCATGGTAATAACAGAAGCGAAACGCAATATTGTGTCAGGACAATTCATTATTTATGCACAATAAACAAAGGAGCATAGCGCAACAATTTCTGTTCAGCGCCAGACTTGCTTGTAATATATCACCAATTATGTTATGAAAAATGACGTATTAACTACTACAAAACACTAACCTTTGTGGAAATGCTTGGAACAGGTTAACACAACGAGGAACACAGCATTGCGCCATATTGAACACAGGAGAGTTTGGGCCCGGAAGCAGGGTTCATACGTCATCACTTAAAGACCGTACTAGAGCATAACTAAGAGAAGATTTAGGGTCACCTGATCCAGCCCAAACTACCATATTTGTTTGGACATGTGTGGAAAAAGACCAAGTATCGTTTCTGTTCCAACAGAGTTATTAAGAGAAACACATTTGGTTTTGCTCCACAGATTAAAATTAAATAGAAAACCACACAATAAAATAGCCAACCAACAGAGTAACAGAGGTATGTTTGATGCGTCAGAGCAGGTGTGACAGTTTCTGTCAGTGTGGGTGTGTACCTATATGTTATTTTAATAGGTATATAAATATCTACAGACACAGAGGCAAAACCACAATAACCACGGCTCGCCTTCATACTCTTCAAGGAATCATGGGGATTTCAAAGTTACAGAGAATGATAGATGATTTGTGTCTCTGTGAAGAGGTTAAAGTAGAAAAAACAAGTCTCATCATTGATGGTGCAGCTCTTTATTATTGTTTGTATTATAATTCTTATCCAAAGCTGGACCAGCGCTGTGGAGGAGATTATCCTGGATTTAAAGACGATGTCTGTAAGTTCTTTGAAGCTTTGCAGGACTGTGAAGTCACTCCATACGTCATCTTGGATGGAGCTTCAGGATCAGAGAAGCAGAAAATTCTTCATTCGCGTCTAAAGCATAGACTAGAAAATGCAAAGACAATAGCAGAGACTGGATCTGGGAAGGTACAAAAAACATGTAACGTCTTACCACCTCTGGTCAAAGATGTCTTCATAGAAATCTTGAAGGAGAAAGACATCATGTTTGAACAGTGTTTAGGAGAGGCGGACCCTGAAGTTGTTTCTGCTGCAAATCAGAAACAATGTGCTGTGCTGTCCATTGACGCAGATTTCTGCATCTATGATGTGAACAAAGGTTTCCTTCATCTCAACAACTTTGAGTGGAAAAGAAAGAAGGATGGCAAAATTCCTGCTAAGCTCTACACACGTTCAACGTTTTGTGAGCATTTCAAATTAGACCCTTCTCTCATGCCAGTCTTTGCTTCAATAGCAGGAAATGATTATTCAAGATTAGAAGACAATGGTACCTTTGCAAATGAATCATCTTCACCTGGTGAGTACAGCATTAAAAGACTGGATGGTATGCTCAACCTTTTAAATAAAGTGAATCTGGACGGTTTGAATGACTCACAGAAGAGAGAGCGTGCTCTGAGTGAAGCTTTAAGTCATTTTGGTAAAAAAGAAAACCAAACATTCAAACTCTCCATTCAAAAATATGTTCAACTAGAAAAACCAAGTTCTGAGTTGCCATCATGGGTTCTTCAAAAAATTGAGAGTGGAGAACTCACTACTTTCATCATAAATATTGTGGATCAGAAGACAATGATCCTGCCTGCTCTTGTGGAGGACTTTTCACAGCGCAGTAGTTACACAGCTGCTTACAGCATCAGACAGTACTTCTATGGACTGTTAACTGGAGGTCAGATGTGCACTGAATATGACAGGGATAGAGAAGAGATCAAAGACAAGCGTGTCCCATCAATACTCCTCAGCAGTGATGAACAGAAACAACTGAAATTACAGCATCTGCATGAGGTACTGAGGTTAATCAATAAATATGTGTTTAATTCCTCTGACAGGCCATAAACGTGTTTCCGTGGTACACGTGAGCATCTTGTCTGTGTGGTACCTTCTGTGCAGGCTCCTGAGGGTTTGCGTCGCAGGGTGTTTGAAGAAGCTCTGCAGGTTCAGACTTCAGCCTTAGAAAACATCCCCGACCAGCTGAAGCTGCCAGTCTGTGTGACTGTTTTCTGGTTCAAGAGGCTACAACACCACCCAAAACCTGAAACTGTCCACTGCCTCCACGCCCTCCTGCTGGGGTTTGTGTGTGATCGTGATGGTCCAGGTAAGTCTCTGAGCTCACTGAGCAACATGACTGATATTTTACTAGCAAATACATGGATAATATGTGTAAATCAGTATTTTCACTCATTACTTTATTAGTAACACTTGTGATACGCCCGCTATTGTTTTCACTCCTAATTAGTGTTGTTGTTGCATACACAGTATGTGATTATGGATAGAGGGTTGTGGAAATATGCAAGTAACTATTCTACCACTACTATTACTATGTAAGTAATAATATCATTGAATGAGGAGGAAAATACATTATATTTATACATTATATTTATACATTATATTTCATAGATTTTGCTAATAAAGTAGACATCTACATCACATAAACTGAGCAGAGTTAGATTAGGCTTAGTTTGTCTCTCAGACTGGAGAGATGGTTTTAGAGACAGCTGAATGAAGGTCAGAGGTCTGCAAGCATCGCACTGTTTTCAAGCCAATATTTCCCACTGCTGATTAAAAGAAAAAAAAGGAAATCAGCGTTCATTATTCTGCTGTAACTCTGTGAACACAGTTTATTAGCTGTATTTCTTATAAATTGGCATTTTGTTACAGTTTCGCAAAGACAATTAAGTCTGAACATTTAAATTTTACAGTTATCTACATAATTACATTCTTTATAGTTAAGGAAGTGGGTCCACATAGACTATTTATACAGAGGATATTTCCCTGCATGTTACAGCAGGTTATAGTCTCTTTGAAAGCAGTCAGCAGATTGCTGACTGCGGACTGTAGTCAGAGTTCCTGATGCTTCCACATCAGCCTGAACAAGAAGACAAACTGCTGCTGGTCTCTGGTTCTGTGTCACTGAAACTTTGTCTTATCTTGTCTTTAGAGGACGAGTTTGAGAGGAAGATGAAAGCTTTAAAGGATGCAGCTATCAGCAGGAAATGGCAGCCCTGTGTGGCTCATGCTTTCAGCCAATGGCAGTGCTGCATGAGGCAGAGCCTCCACCTGAACCAGCTGCTGTGTTCCCCTCTACCAGAACCACAGTGTGCCCGGTAAACACCAGACCAATGATGCGCTCCACAGATGTTTAACACACTTCAACAACTTTAACTGAGATTTTCTGCTTTGTCAGGCTTTACTGTGGACCTCTCCTTCATCGGCTGGCAGATGAAGACACGATTGAAGAAGTACAGAAAACACTGAGAGGAAAAAAGAAGAAATTATATCAGGATTTAAAGACCATTTTTCATCTACTCGCAGGGAAAAAAACTCTGGTTATCGGCGACTGTGTTCTTAAAGATGTGGACCCAGAGATTCCAGCAACTACACTCACATACAGATCAGGGGCCACAGCAGGCGACATTGAGGCTAAACTGAAACTCCTGGCTCAGGATGAACATAGATTTGATAAAATTGTAATTCATGTCAGCAATAACGACATAGAGAATCATCAACTGGAAGTCATAAAACCTAAAATTGAGTCGGTGTGTAACTTTGCAAAAACAATGTCGGACTCTGTAGGTTTCTCTGGTCCCCTCCCCAGTCGAACCAGTCCTCACATCATTAGAAGCCTGTCATCGTTTAACTGCTGGCTGTCTAACTGGTGTCCAGAAAATGATGTGGGCTTCATAAATAACTGGAAAATGTTTGTGTTAAAACCTGGTCTCATTGAGAGCAACCACAACTATCCTACTCGCGAGGGTGCAGATCTCATTTCTAGAAACCTGGCCAAGTTTATTCTGAGTTAAAAACAGAAAGCTGAGGTGTTTTCAGTGTTATATTATTATATTAGATAGTCTGACTCACCTGGTGACGTTCTCAGTCTAATGCATATTTTAAAGAAACCGCAGATGTTTTCTATTCAACGCAAATGCTCTTTGAAAATGAAAGTTGAGAACACAGAGAAATGCAGTGACGCAGGTTTGGGAGCGACGGCTTCCTCACCTCCTCCCTGCTTTTGTCTTTTGGATAAACATGATGACATTTTTAAAACTGAAAGTAATGCATGAATAAAACATGATCCTACCTCTAAATTAAATACAGGAAGTAGAAAAGAAAAAGTAAACCAGTGAAATATAGAAGCAGGCTATCAGTTTGGTTTGTTTTATAACTGAACTGAATGAAAGTGGGCTGATGAAGAGGAGTCTTTGAGCAGCCGGAAGCTGAAGAAAGCAGGACGACGTGTTTAACGAGCAGTGGCAGCTGAAAGAGGAAGCGGAGGAACACATCAATGTTTGATCAGAGTCTGTCTATTATTTGTTCTTTGCTGTAACAAGAGACCGAGGTGGACATATTTACAGGTATTGTCTAACACATGATTAGCACAGGAAGTTAATTCACTCTAGTTTCATTTATATAGCCCCAAATCACAACAGTTGGCTCAAGGAGCTTATTTTAAGATAAAGAAAATGCTTTAATGTTCACGAAAGGATGGAGATATTTAATGTGTTTGTTATAACAGCTTAATTATCATTTGTGCCTACAGTGTGACCATGCAGTGGTCCACAAATCTGGAATAATTTTCAAATCACTTCAAAAACATTAACATCTTTCTCTTCAAATGCAACACAACAGTTGCAACAAAATCTTTTAAATATAATTGTATATTTTATTATACAATGCAAATTATGAATACTTTAAAATATGTCTGATTTTAAAAGAATTTTTCTTGTGATAGAGTACTATTATTTCTGTCTACATATATTGGATTATATATACTGAATTTTTATCATTATTGTGTTTTTCTGGATCATTTAGTGATTTAGCTTAGTGTTATAATTTACATGTTTTAAATATAGATTTATTTTTCTGTATATTATCTCAAGTTTTGGGCCAAATAACTGTCTTATACGTTATGATCTTGAAATTCGTATTTCATTTGTGAATAAACGGAAACTGTATCTCAGAGACTTTTCCTTCAGTTTTTGAATTTATTGTTAGGCTTTTGTTCGCATGTCGCAGCACTCTGCAAATTACTTTTGAATAAAGTTACACAGATCAATAATGAGTTTGTTCCTGTTCCATGTGAACTATCCAGATAAAGCTGGAGGTTAAGAATAAAGCAGTGGTGATGTTTTCCTCTCATCTCCTTAATCCTGTTTAGAAATAAAGAGGATCTCAGACAGATGCACATTTTCACCCCAGTTAAAGTCTCTGTATTCAAAGTCAATCCACATGTTTTCTCTGTATTACTGTAAAGTCTTTACACTTAAATATAAAGCGCTTTTAGGAAACTTATATAAATATAATAGAACTGAACTAAGGGCTCTACAGGGAAATGTTTTACTTACTGTAAACAGCTTCACCTTGTGGAAGAACACAGTTATTACAACCAGTAAGAGACACTGCAGTCTCCACCGGTCAGGTTATTATCTGCAGCTGAAAACATTGAAGCAGACTTTAGAAAGTACTCCTATCTGTGACACGTACAGGATCCTCTGTGATGGTTTTTCTCACGTCTCAAATGCCTGTCCTCCTCCTCTGAGCAAGAAACCATTGTCATGCTGAGGGAGATCTCTGCTCCTGACATAAGGAGAGAAGAGGCTGCAGGACTTTTTACCTTCACAGTGCTGTGACACAGATGCGGTCACATTTTTAAAACTTTCAAAATAAGTCAGAAAAGTTTGAATTTCTTCTATGAAACTTAAAAAGCTGAATTTCAAAATAATCCAAATTAATCCATTTAAAAAAGTTTCAAAAAGAAGAAAAATGTCAAATTAACATTGATTTATTTCACATTTAAACATTTACAGACACCATTACACCTTACACCAGCTTAAACAGACACTTATTTTGAAAAGCCAGGCTCATCTCATCTCATCCAAGTATCGATTTAGAGACCAATCGATCAGAAATAATTTAGTCTAAATCTACACTGAACTTTTTTTTTTTTTTTTTTTTTACAACTTTATACAAAAACATCTGTTTACATGTTTGTTTGTATATCAGTAGTGGGCGACCAATCAGCTGTCAGAGCTGAACAAAAACACAGGAAGTGATGCTCAGTTTACGTGAAGGAAAACAACTGCCACCACTGTTTGTCCAAACATAAGCAGGAAGTGACATCATTGGGGAGGAGGTGACACAATCTGGTGATTCTTAGTGGTTGCTAGGTAACAGGACTCAAGTGCTGATGTCGTCACATGAGCAGGTCTTTTTTGTCTCATTTACACGATGAGAAATGTCCTGTTGTCATGACAACATTCTCTGTAGTAACAACCTAGCTGGCCTTGGCATCCAGCAGCAGCACCCTCATCAGCGTCCTGGCAGCGGCCAGCAGCGCTCCGTGCAAAGCATACTGGGCCACCAGCACGCCAAAACCTCGGTAGAAGCCAGCCCCGCCTTCCTTGCGGCTGATGGCGTGCAGGCAGTCAGAGAACCCATCATACTGCGTGTTTACGGGCACTACCAACGGGCTCCCGCCATTTCCCACCGCGACCACTCCATCGGTGGCATCAATGATGGTGCGCGTACCCTGCAGAGCCAGACGATGTAGCACCGTCTCAAGAGGAAACAACACCACGTCAGCCACCAGAGAACCCGCCCAAGATGCCGCCAGCTCGGGGAAGTAGGCATCCAGTGGATTGGATGGTTCTGCCCGCTGCTTCTTGCTACGCTGGTGCAGCCACAGCACCACCCGCTGGATGGAGGTGGCCACGGCATAGCGCAGGATGGCATGCAGTGCAGTGGGAAGCAGCAGGCATCTGAGAGGAAGCAGGCGACGACTGTGAGGTGCGCCGACACCCAGCAGTCGAGCAACACCCTCACGGACGCAGTCCAGCAGGCCAGAGGACGACTCATCCCGCACAATCTCGCTCTGAAGATGGAGAGAGGAACACAGGTCCGATCATATGATCAATTTAAAAAACAAAACAAAAACACACACACACACACACACACACACACACACACACACATCCAGCTAATCATTGCTCTAAATGACTGAACAGCAGGTCATCTAACAGCTGCTCCTCAGCTTCCTGTTTGTGTGACATCATCATGCCCTCGCTGTTTCAAACAGGAACCGTGTGGCTGATGGCGTCATCAATCTCACACAACGCTGGTAAGGTGTTGGAGAGATTATGCACCACTTTATGTGATCTCATGGCAGTGAAGGCATAAATCAACATCAATAGGCCGCAACAACACCTCACTCTCATTGGTTGCTCTGTGAGTGATGTCATGGACAGAGAAAGAGGTTCTGATCTAGAGCAGTAGTTGGTAAACCTCATCATGTGATAAAAGGAAAGCTAATGAGCTGCTGCTAACTGACTGCTGTCATAAAAGAGGCATCGCTAATCAATAAACAATAATCAGTGACCTGCACGGTCTCAATGAGGCTGGCACAGTAAAATGGAAGAGCGACGACTGCTGTTAATCTGCAAGAGAGAGAGAGAGGGGAGGCGGGGTCAGTTTGTATCTCAGTCTCTGTTTAACAGCAAAAAAAGAACTGACAGGTAAGAAGATGAAGAAGAAGAAAAACTGACCCTTTAAGCAGCAGATGCCCAGCCACCTGTTTCCAGCTGCACCTGTGAGGAAGCTCCCTTCACACACACACACACACACACACACACACACACACACACACACACACACACACACACACACACACACACACACACACACACACACACACAGATGTCAGAGTGACGTTGTACAGTACTGTATCCATGTGCTAGTGGGAGCAGGTGGTTACCGTGGCAGTGGCGTGAACTCGCTGATGATGCCCTCGGCTCCGAGCGTTACACCATGAACAATGAATGTGCTGCCCATCCCCTTCCACAGAGCCTTCACACCCTGATCAACACAACATATTAATCACCGACAACATAATAACACAATTTATATCCTGAAGTATAAATGCGTGTGGACAGGCCGACTCAGGACAGTGGGAGGAAGCCAGAGTAGATCAGTAGTAGTCCTCCTTCTTGTGAGGCGACATCACAGTGCCCCCTCCATCATCAATAATTAAGTCTCTATTTTTATTATTTTAATATTTATCTATGAGTTTTCATATTGTATTTATAATAAATACATTATACTGTATCATTATTTATTTAGATTATTCTGATCAGTTGTTAAACCTCCATATTGTATCTGCATTTACTATTTTGCAATATTTAAATTTTTTAAACTTATTTGTAAATAATGTTAAAATACTTTCATTTTCCATTTTAATTTTTTCAATATATTTAACTTTGTATTATTACAAGTAATATTCTAAATGTCATTATGTCCAAATACATTTAGATTTTCCTATTTGATTAATATTTTTATACTGCTTTTTATACAAATATAATTATCATAATTTATAAGAAACAATCAAACATATTCCAAATGATCTTTTTACATATATTTTTATTCATCTTTGGGTTTTAGTGTGTCCCGTTACCTGAGCTTTGGTGATGCTGTACATGACAGCGACAGCGCTGAATGGAGTCAGGTGATAACACCGGGCGTGGTAGTTCACCTGATGTAAACAGCCAATCAGAGTGCAGCAACAGAAAGAGGAAAATAAAACATTTAATGTCTCAAAACGCACAAAACTAAAATAAAAAAATTTCTCCCACGGCGTTAATAAAAGTATTTTAATACATAGCCATCATTAGTTATGGATCATTTATTGATAAGAAGGTGAGGTCATACCTGGCACTGTCTGCGGAACACGATGCAGGGGTGAGAGAGGACGTTCTCTGTGAATAGACTGAGTGAGTGCACACGCACACACACACACACACACACACAAACACACACACACACACGTTTTAGTTAGAAACCACCTGACTTCTCCAAACTCACACTTCAGCCTGTTTTTGGGATGAAAGTGTCAAAAAGTAAAACATCTCGCTTTTTGGTTGTCACTAATGGCGAGCGCTGACATAGTCTCGTCCTTTTTTTGCTCTCATTTTTCCCTGTGATTAGAACCAAAATCACCACCAGCATCTTTGACTCTTTGTCTTGCTGAAACTAAATGAAGCTTCAGTGGAAACACTGAGAACAGAAAGATGTGTGATTGTTTCCAACCATGGAGTCCAAAAAGTTCAGACTGAATAAACTCATTCAAACTGAATATTGGTCCACATGCAGTGACTCGGTCCGAGCCTCTGCTCATCTTGAAACCATGAAAAACGATTTCCTCACCTGACGAATCCAACCCCGAAGCCGGCGAATCGATTCAGCTGCTCTGCAACGACAAAAGCAAACACGATAAACTCGCACTTGCAGGACGTCCATAAATAAAATCTATAACGGCTTTATTCACATAAGCTACCAAACAGTCTGCTGTCTATTCCATTCATCACTGAGGATGATTCCACTGTTTTAATAACTTTTAACTCCAATAAAGTTAGTTAATAAGTAGTAAACTAAACATAACACAACAAACACAAATTACAGAAAGCTGCCTTTGAGAGTTCAGGCGGTGCTGCAGAATAAAGCTGCTCATACCAAATATTTACTGTCAAGCTCGTTGGAGTTAGACTATGATGCGTTACTGACTGTATTTCCAGGTATGTTTGCATGTTTTAACACATCTTTGCATTTTGCGTTTCCCATTTTTCTTGCAAAATTTGAGGAAATGATGGGCGAGTCAAGATTTTACTATATTACTGTATTTACTATTTGTGCATTTTGTTAGCCAACTGGCTAATATAATTAGCCTTCTAGTTAACTAGCCGCTAGCCCAGTCCGTTTATTACATAATTACTCTGAGCTTGATTAGCTTGTGCGCTAGCTTCCGGTTAGCATGCATGCTGACAGGTCATCGGCGCCTATCAGATCATTATCTCTTTAGTTGGCCAGCTCTGGCTCCATCCTGTCATTAGCCAGCAAGGCTAGGTGAATCTGAACCTGCACAACGACCTACCAGCGGGGGGCATGCCGGGATTTGGAGCTTCCCAGCCGCTTGCAGAACCTGCGATCTCTCCCGGGGCGTCATCGAACAGAGGTGTCCGCTCTCCAGGGTGCAGGTTGCGGCTGCCGGGGATGTCCGGCGGCGTAGTGACCCAGTGGTGGAGCTGCGGTTCGGCGGGGGCTCCGGCGCTCCGAACCGGGTAGCCCGCACCGTACAGCGGGTCATCCCGGCCACGGTACCCAAGCCCGTCGAAGCTGTCCGGCCGCCTGGAGGCCATGTCAGGGTCGGAGCGAGTGAGGGGGGGGGCGACACTGATATCCGGCTAGCAGAGCTCAAGGGAGCGCATCAAAGTGTGCACGGACAGAAGACACGGTTTAATGGAGAACCTGTAACGACCTAATCAACCTGACCCACACCAAAACATCCACCTGACACCACCTGCCACCCGGAAACACTTCTTTTTCTATACTTTCTATACCGGCTGACTGCTCGTGCTGCCTCCTACAGGCCATCAGAGAGTGGTGAACCCTAGCTGGGTTATGTCTTTCTGCACGCTCAAACGTTTGTGCTGGTTTGTGCTGCACAAACTTTCGTTTGTGCCGCTATCATTTAAAACTATTAATAAAAGAATTACTTGAGAAAACTTTCATCACTCATTCAAGTGACTTCTTTGGTCTCAGTTGACTGCAGGTTTTCACAACCTTATGGAACTGACCTCACAGCCCATTGGTCATTTAGTAGGCTAGTATCACTAATTGAAAAGTATTTCACTTGTAGCACATAAGCACAGTGTGTATATGGAAGGAACACAAACACACAACAAGAGTTGAGCAGATTTGTGCAAATGTGAAATACCTGCAGTGGTGTCAAAATGGAATCTGAAATTTTCCCTTTAAAAAATAAATCCTCAGAGAGCTGCAGGAGCTGTACCGGTGCTGCTGGCATGTCTCATATCTAAGGCTGACAGATTATCATATCTAGGTAAAATAGTCTGATTAATCTGTAAGTTTTTAGCTAGTTTTATGGTTAATTTCAGGAACTGAATCATCGGTGATCAAATATACACATTTATTATAGCTAGAAAAACTAAATATATCTTTCAAATTTAAAATAGAGCATTTTCTAATATTCAGTTGATCTTCTTGTGTGTGTGGAAAAATGTCACAAAACTGAAAACATTTTAATGTTTGAGTTCACAACAAACCTGATTTGCACAGGTAAGACGTACAACAGTGGAGTCTTTTCACTGTGTGTTAGTATGTTTAATTAAGTGTAAAAATCTGAATGCTTTGATCCCTGAAGATAGCCCATATCATAGCTTAATAGTAAAACTGTTTATGTTGTTCTTTAACTTTTCCTTAACCAGAGCAGACCTCTGTACTGCAGTGTCCCAGTGCTGGACAGTGTCTTTAACCATGAGGACACCAAGCTTGATTTTCAGCTGAGCTGGTAGTTTCTGGCAGTGCTGCTTAATCCACTGAACCAGAATCGGAAGCATGGATGGGGTGCCCCAATTGAGACTTTTCTTTGCTAGTTGGCAAGTGGAGCATCCTACAGGCTGCTCTCAGATGTTAGGGATGCCTCATTCTACAGTCTTCTACAGTCCACAGACTCACAGAGGAGGTCATGGACATCAGGTCTTCCAGCTCCCCAAGACCATCAAAGACATGGAGGTAGTGTCCCATACGTTTGCACGGCCAGTATGCCTCAGAGGGCCCATCATCTTACAGGCGGCTTGTGACCATCAGGGCTTTATTGACGTGTACCTGACCAGCCTCAGGTCAGTGTACGAGTCCAGACTGCTCTGCCACAGCCCACTGTGCAGGCAGTCAGTCTACCCTCCTCAAGGGCATTTTATCTTGGCAGATGGAGTGTACCCATGACTCCAATGTCCACTACCCCTCATCACTTCCTACAAAAGGCAAGTACATGCTGTGGGAGCCCAGTGCGTCAACAGCCAATATTCCAGGGCACATTCTGTTATGAAGACCAGATTCTGAGCCATCTTCCTGCAAGTGCTGGAGGTCATAACAACATATGCTTCTTCTGCTTCCATGCTGGTGACATCATGGCCCCGCAGAATGAGCCTGAGAAATATGCAGGAGTGGTTGAGAGGACGACTGGTTTGGAGGCAGTCAGGGGTTCTCTCTGTCAGAGCAAACTCTCTGCTGTCCTGGAGGAGGTACACCAGAACACGACTACTTTTAACAGGCAAGCTAAAAAATTTAAGTATAGGTTCCTGTTATGTTTTGTTTGTTGAAGAGTGACTCGTATCCACATTTTTTTGTTTCATCTTTCTGAATACATCTTAGTGGCAGCCACCGATGGACAATGGAAGGAAGCATCCAAAGCACTCTCTACAGACCACCCGACCAGAAAAGACAAGATACGGGTCTCAGGAGCAGTACAACATCCCTCTCTCTGATCTAGCTTCAGCAGAAACTGCCAGAGACTTCCTGTTCAGGCAAACATCGGGCCTGCTGTGCTATTAAAGTTCAAAGAAGGTACAGGTCAGTCAGATTAATCCTGTGGTCTGCACTATAAATACCTGTACATAGTTGTTTTTTTCTCCTGTAAATATTCTTGATTCCTTGTATATATTCTCGTTTTGTTGTTACCTTTTCATTTTCCTCTCATTTATTAGTCAGCCATTTAAAATGTTCCAAATTATCTTTATGTTATAGACATTAAATAAAATATGCTGATGACAGTTATCTATGCATCCATCCAAATTCATATTATTGATAACACATATACATGTTTTGTATTTGATTTTTTAAATTGTCCCACTTCTTTTTAGCATGTAAGGGGTGACCTACCCCCATAGGCCCATCTTTTCCAGAATAATAGATCATTCTTTTGACAGCCTGGTAGAAAGAGAAACAATACTGTCCCATATACTGGCTCTCTTGATATCATAAGTTCTGTACAGCATGATAGTTCATAAAATTGTACAAGATATTTAAATGGAAAGATTTATTCTTGTTTATAGATAAATGTAAATCCATGAATTTATCATTTCATCTCAAAGAGGGCTTCTATTAAGGATAGAGTGGTCAGGCTCAGGATATTGCGCTATAATTTTGTCCAAAGTCTCCACACGTGTATCAAATGTGTTTTGAATCTACAGTCACTTTCATATTTATATAATTTAAGAGTTAAATATCTCAAACTTTGCAAATGTGTGAGATTTTGTCAAATTTTCCATTTTGTCAGTTTACTCGTTCAATTAACCGTAAAGATACGTGTAATATTGTTTTGTTTTATTTAGTTAGTTAAATTTAAGAAACAGCGGAAACAGCATAGAGAGAGGAGAAACAGTGGAGAGGACATAAGTTACTAATACAAAAATAGGAATACTAATAGTAAGAAGGTTAATATGAAGAAAAGTTCCTAACATCTATTAAATAAAATTTTAAAAATGTAATGTGTAACTATAAAGCTTTTGATAACATTAATTTCACGAAGTAAAATTCTTTTAGCTGCATCAACTGATTGTTACAACTGTTTTTCTATTTTAACTGTAATGGAGACATCTATGTTGTCTTTTGGATTTGGCGTCAAACGCATACATGTAACTTTTAAATTAGATAAAGATTTTAAGATAGGTTAATGTTTTCCTAATTTTACATTGGTAGTACCACGTGATGTGGAAGGTGTCATGGTCCTAGGTCTTTGACCCAGTGTTTTTGAGTTTGTTGTGAACTCAGGATTTGTTCCTTTGGATTTAACTAGTGGTTTATATATAAGTTCTTTGTCTTTAGAATAGATTATCTATTCCTAGTGCTCCTGAGATTATCTTCCAGTATGTTCCAGTCCTTAGTTCCTTGTTTCATTATGTTAGTTCCCTTTCGCACCTGTCCTGATCTCATTTTTGTTTTTGTCTCCTGTATGAAATAATTTGTTCTCTGTGCTTTTTGTCTCTTTCTGTCTTTGTGTAAAAGTCTGCATGCCCATATTCTGGTATTACCTCTTCTATTTTCATGGTCTCTTGTCTTGTTTGTGTTATGTTCAGATGTCTCTTTAGTTAGATTCAGTTCAGCTATCTGCTGGTCTAAGGAGCTTGGAAAGAAAAGCGTCTGGACTTCTTTAAGTTGCTTGAAGACGTTTCACCTCTCATCTGAGAAACTTCTTCAGTTAGGTCAAATGGTGGAGAGTCCCAGATTTAAACCCAGTGGGAGTTTCCCCCAAAAGAGGGACAAAGGACCCCCTGATGATCCTCTACCTAATCACATGAGCCGAGGTGTGAAAATGGGTGTGGGTCACAATCAGCCAGAGTTTCGGGTGAGCTCATTGTGAAACCTGGCCCCACCCTATTATGTGATTTCCTGGGGTCAGATGGCCCAGGATGTGAGTGGGCGTTAAGGCGTCTGGGAAGGGATCTCAAAACTGGATTATAGATGGCAGAGAGTTGGTGTCGTAAACCATCGCCTCTGTTCAAAGATGGTCGCTTATTGCTATCTGCTACTCTCTGGCAGGTAGCTCCATGCCCTCCTGGGTTTTAAATGCACCTTAGAATGCACATCCATCAACACTACATATGAGCGGGCGGAGGGAGGTTTGAAGTCTCCCCCCCGTTCTCTGTTGCCTGTTGGGATGGAGGGGCTGGGAGGAGGAGTTGGCTGTCCGACTGGGGTCTGGAATGTAGGGCCTCTCTGCTTCTGCGGAGTCAGGGCGGTCTGCTTGTCTCCACCCCAGGGAAGAGGGTAACTCCTCCTGGGTCTGGGTGCAGTTTCCGCCTCCAGGGCAAGGGTACCTAGACCTGGGGTATAGAGTACACTTTGGGAGTGTGATTGTGTGTACAGTGTCTATTTATGTCTGTCTCCAGGTCGGGTGAGTGTTGAGCAATTGCATATGAGAGCATGAGGGTGGGAATGGATGTTTGTATCTGTGTGTGCCTGTTTGTCTGTGTCTATATGTCAGGTCGGGTATCAGACGCCACCTCTCTGGGGACATCTCAGGCCCTCCGAGGTATGGAGGCCTATCTCCCCCCACCACTCCACCTGCCTCCACAACTTTTTTCTCTCTCAACAGGTGATCCAGGTGATTGATATATATATATGTATTTTTTGTCCCACCACCTCATTTTTTGTTTTGTGCCTTTTATCACTGTTCCTCTTCCCCGCTGTTTTTCTTTCCCTCCATCTCTTTCTGTCTCCCTTTCCCTTCCACCAGCCATGTATGTCCCTTATGTAACAACTGAAAATAAAAAAAATTGTAAATAGTAAAAAATAGTTTTATTTTACTTTTATTCTTTTTTTTTTTTCTTTCTTTCTTTCTTTCTTTCTTTCTTTTTTTTTTTTTTTACCTCATAATGGTATCCTGTCAACATCAATTTCTTAACAAAATGCCTACTAATTTTAATTATTACCAGAAAATGCTGGAAACATGTTCCCAAACTTTGGTTCTTTGCTGTCCTCAACCTGAGATATTTTTGATACTAGAGCTCTGTAACATGTACTGATAACATTGGCCAAAAACCTCAGTGCAACACACTTTTCTTTCTTTTTTTTAAAACTCTACACAGGAACCGCATTGCCCTAATTAAAATATAAATTATTGCTGATGCCTGCTTATATAGGAAAATATTTATTTTGTACATACAGACACAAATCAGTGTATTGAGATGACCGTATCACAAACTGCCATGGTCCTGTGTTAGATGGATTCTCACACCAATGGGGCAAAAAGTTCTGCTGCTGCTTGAGTAATTTTATCATTTCTGTGTGTTTGGACTTTTAAAAAGTTTCACCTTAATATCTTTCTTATTGTTGTATTTATTTGGGTGTGCTGAGTGCATTTTGAGCCTTCACAGTAGAGCACGGTCCATTACAAGAAGCAAAGTAACGGGTGGTTTCTGGCTGTATGTTGACTTTTTTAAAGCAGACACGTCTGGATTGTGTGTGATTGTGAGGAAAAACACTCTCTAAAGGTTTGCTTTAACGACATTAAGTCCTGCTGCAGCACGAGCCGTGAAGGTGCATAACTGAAGACTGAAGTCTGTTAGGAGGCACGGAAGAGAGGGAGCCCAGAGGCCAGGACGTGGACATGGACCCAAACACAGATTTGATCATAGGAAACAGCAGTAAGGTAAACAAGGTAAACGTAGTTTAGAAACAACAAACACGAAGCAGAGGCGGCTTGTAACTAATGTGAGGTTAGCTGACGAATGGAGAAGACAGTGAGGGCTCCGCCCTATAACGCCACAGTCGCTGGATTCTTGGCTCCCGTGAAGAGATGTTCATTTTCACATCAGAGTTTATTGAAGATTAATGTTGTTGTTGTTGTTTTTTAAGTTTTTGGGTTTTTTAAGTTTGATTCTGTCAGTTATGGCGTACTGTGGTTAAATTAGAACTGGCCTGGTGTATAAAGTATGCCATGAACACTTTTATGCCTGAGATCATTAAAAGTGATTGAATGATTTATAAAAATATTTTTGTTCCAGCTGTTGCTTCAATTTGACCTTAACACTTAAGCTCACATCTGTGATGGGACACGAGGAAAGGATGTAAAAGTGTGTGCATATGAATGGAGCTCGCTAACTAAGCTAGCTAACATTAGCAGATCTGATGACGCCACTAAATATAATTATTTTTATTTTAAAAATGAATAAATAAATAAACTAAATGGCTTTTCAGGTGATAATGTCATAGACTGCAAACTGCAGTCTAGAAGTTATCACTTGGTTGGTCTAGATTTTACTCAGGTTCAGTGATGATTTCTTTGCTTTGAACTGATTCCAGCTGTGTTTAATTACAACTATTTAAGTGTTGAAGATGAATTTGAACTTTTACAGCCAAGGACAACAAAAGACTAGACTGACTTACAAAAAGTGATACAGACATTTATTAGCAGTACACAAACTCACATTAAAAAAAAAAAAACCAACACAACATAAAGCAACATCATCTGCACAGCTCTTGATATGCTACACAATCTGCAGTGAGAGTACCAACAGGAAGAGGCATAGACGAGACTCCC